>NC_090654.1:158722267-159022267 GCF_040937935.1 Hyperolius riggenbachi
GAGTTCAAGAGGCTGAAGCAAGCTGGCGCGGTGCCACAGGCCACTGCTGCTGATACCACCACCTATATTCAACCCAAAACACAATTGCGGTGTCATTTTTTGGAGGTGTCCGGGCTGAAAACTGTCATGTCCCAGTTGTGCGATTGGACTTTGGACACAGTGTGGGCTGCACGACCGCTGTCTGGAACCTAGTCCTGCTGTTATTTGACCGCCTTTTTTTTATTTTTTTTTATTTTATGTCCACCAAATAATAAATTAGTGTTTCCCTTTAAAAAAAACATGATGCTACATGCATCATTTACCCTAAAAACCCTTTTTAAAACTATTTAAAGGGCACTTCCGGTTTTTCTATCCAGATACCCGAATAGGTCGGGTACCCGCGGGTAATTTGGTCAGATGTCTGAATTCACTCGGGTATTCGCAAGGTCGGATCCGGGTACCCGAATCCGATCCAGATATCTGGGTACCCGGATCCAGATCCGGGCGGGTATTAAAAAGTACTACCCGAGCAACCCTGTCTCTGACCTGTCTGGTGTGTTATTTGGACTTCATGGTGTTGTTGCTCCCAATATTCTCTTAGGCCTAGTGCACACCAGAGCGGTTCGGCTGCAGTTTGCGATCCGCTTGCGGGTGCGGATCTGCTAGGGTAATGTATTTCAATGGGCTGGTGCACACCAGAGCGGGAGGCGTTTTGCAGAAACGCATACTCCCGGGCTGCTGCAGATTTTGGATTGCGGATGCGTTTCTGCCTCAATGTTAAGTATAGGAAAAACGCAAACCGCTCTGAAAAACGGCACTTCAGAGCGGTTTGCCAGGCGTTTTTTGTTACAGTAGCTGTTCAGTAACAGCTTTACTGTAACAATACAGGAAATCTACTATACCAAAACCGCTACACAAAACCGCAAAACGCTAGCTGAAACGCTGCAGAAAAATAACAAAAAGCGTTTCAAAATCTGCTAGCATTTTGCGGATCTGCTAGCGGGTTTTGGTGTGCACCAGCCCTTAGACAACCTCTGAGGCTGTCACAGATCAGCTGTATTTGTGCTGACATTAGATTACACACAGGTGCACTCTATTTAGTCATCAGCACTCATCAGGCAATGTCTATGGGCAACTGACTGCACTCAGACCAAAGGGGGCTGAATAATTACGCACACCCCACTTTGCAGTTATTTATTTGTAAAAAAATGTTTGGAATCATGTATGATTTTCGTTCCACTTCTCACGTGTACACCAATTTGTGTTGGTCTTTCACGTGGAATTTCAATACAATTGATTCATGTTTGTGGCAGTAATGTGATAAAATGTGGAAAACTTCAAGGGGGCCGAATACTTTTGCAAGCCACTGTATGTAACTATGGAAAACATGATTGTAAAGCAAACCTACTACAAACCTGTGCAATACACAGAGTTTATAATAAAAAAATAATATTAATGGAAACCTGAGATGGGGACTTATCTATAAAATGTACGTACCTGGGGCTTTCTCCAGTCCCCCATCCAGGCTTTTCGCTCCCATGCCATCCTCCTCCGCCTCCTCCTTTGTCCGCAATTGGCCTCAGAAAGTCTTCCGGTCTTTGGCCAACTGAACATGTGCGGTCCGGCCGCACATGCTCCCCTTTCTTGCTCCCATTGCCCAAAGCAAGACAGGGGAGCGTGCTCGGCTGGACTTTGCCTGGGCCGACTGGCTCAGACTGAACGACTTATCTGGGCCAGTTGCAGGCAACCAAGTAGGCGGACAACGTGAGAGCGATAAGCAGGGAAGGGTCTGGAGAAAGCCCTAGGTATGTATATTTTATAGAGAAGTCCCCCTCTCAGGTACACTTTAAAAACATAATTACAGGTTACTGTTTATGGACACTACAGACACAAGCTTTTGGCAGTTATAGAGATTTGGATGCTGTGGTAACATGCACATTTTGACTTTTTATACAAAAGTTGATATAAGTCCCACTATATTGCATTAACTAATTTTCTCTGTTGGCTTCAAGTGAGGTGTTAGCATTTAACAGTTACTGCTAGAGATTATGGGAAGTGTAGTCCTGAGTCTAACATGTATAGTTCCATTGCTATCCAAGTTGCATAGTTTGTTTCCTTGAATAAAAGACAATTGTCTATCAAGTTCAGCCAGAAAAGAATAAAATCAAGAAAAATAAATAACATTGCGTACATCACAGTCCTGGACCCCACCCAGTAGATTCAGAGAAAAGTGGGAAACCCTTACAAGGCTTGAGCCAGTTAGCCTTAAAAGGAAAAATATTCCTGCCCAACTCCAGATGGCCATCAGCTAAAATCACTGGATCAACACGGCCGGCAATTATGAAGTAACTAGCCGTAGATGTTGTTGGATAGGCTAGTTGTGTCTTTCCCAGGCTTTGGAATAACTGTAAAGTTTTTAAAATTCCGCTAGCATTTTACCAGCAATTGTGAGGTGGCGGAACGTTTCTGTGGCTAGGAGAGATTTGAAATTTTTATAATTGTTTGTGAAGCCACCTGGCCCTGTTAACTTGTTTATTTTAATATTATTTAGAATTTGGAAAATTTGTTTGGTCATTCATTGGGAGTGTTTAAAGAAGATTTTTGATCGTCTGCAAGCTGAGGTATTTTAATAGAAGTTATCTAGGTTCGGATTGCCTCGTTCAGTTGGATTGTGTTAAGCTATGTACAGATGCCTGATTAAGTTGGCCAAGACGGCCGACAACAACCGCCTCAGCTGATAGTCAGAAATGAGTACAGAGGATCCTTACCAGCGATGGCCGCTCGGCAAGCGATATGCCCAGTGGATCCACTTACCTGAGCAACAGTCAACTTCTTTGAAGATGTCATGCACACACAAAAGAACACGTTGTCAGCTACACAGCTGACACATATCTGTACAGACCAGCCCAGTGATGTCACCCGAGGGGATTAGGTCCCGATCCCCAATGGGCGACATCAGTTGTTAAGTGTGTACACATCTTTAGAGTTGTATTTCAGATTGTACAAATTACAATAGAAATCAATGAATGCTTGAACAGTATCCTTTGGATTTGTCAAAGGATTTGTCAACATTTTAGTTGAATGGTGTTTAAAAAATAAGTTCAGATATTAGTTCTGGTTTGGTTTGTTATTTTGAAAGTGGTATAGAGTTGTAAGCTTCTATAATAAAAAGTAAGAGTGAAGCGCCTGTCTGAAATAAAAGAGTTCATTTGAAATCTCTGGATTTTTTATTCAGTGATTCTGGTGGCCTAATATGGGCTAGAATTTGGTCAATTTTAGCTGTTTTCTTTTTTTTTTTAAATTTGTTTCTCGTTGGTACCTATTTGAATACCTATTGAATACATATACTCAATCAACTCATTTGGGTTTCAATACCACTTATATGCAGACGATACACAACTGTACCGCTCGGCCCCAGACCTTAACTCCCTCCTCACACATTTCATGACCTCCCGCTTCTTAAAACTTAATATGAATAAAACAGAACTAATCATTTTTCCACCATCTCTGTCTACCTCTCTGCTTGATATAGCAATAAATGTTAACACCGCCATAACTTTAGTTCCCAAAGCACGGTGCTTAGGGGAAATATTTGACTTCTCTCTCTCTTCCATTGCTCACATTCACTCCCTAGCCGGCGGTCATTGCTTCATTGTGATATGCACGCCCCTTCACAGCAGCAAGGTAATGATCATGAAGGGGAATGGGCACATGTACATGCCTTTTGTTTTGTTGTTGCAGCTGCAGTGCAGCCAGAAAAATTAGGCAGGCATGTACACGCACCAGAAAAATTAGTATAGTGTCCGCTGCTAGCAGCGGTCTTAAAAATTCAGGAATCCACCTGGAGTCCTGGACCCTGTTGGTGGTGGCGGAGAAGGCAGTCAAGCGGCCTGCGAGCAGATATGCTGTGTGGGGAGCGACTTAGTCTTGGGGCATGAAGTCACAGGGCGTGCAGGCAAAGATGCTGTGTGTGGGGACTTCAACATCACGGTACAGTTTAGATATCGCCCTTTTTGAGAAAAAATTGCGGCCTGGTGTTTTCCACTGCGGTGTGTGGCTTTGCTTTTGTGCGCTGCTTTTCCTCAGGTGGTCATCCCATTGCAGTTTGTGCTCTGTAATCATGTGCCTTCGTAAGGTAGTTGTCCCTACGCGGGTCTTGGTCTTTCCACGGCTCAATTTTCGGTGGCAGAGAGTACAAATGGCATTGCTCTCATCTGAGCCAGACACACGAAAAAATTTCAACACCGCTGAGCCTTGGAGTGATGGCACTTTGGTGGTGGCAGCGCCTCAGTGTTAAGTGGGGTGCCAGAATCAGAGCAGGAGGAGGAAGATATGTCACGCTTCCGTGCAGAAGCTGAGAAAGATGAGGTGTTCTGTGTTAAATAGTCAACTACGTCCTGACAATATTGGGGGTTTATGGCACGTGCCTTCTTCTGAACACTGTACTTTGGTCAAGGGCCGCACGAAATCACGACAGCGCAACCTCGAACAGACCTGCCAGGTGGCCTGCCTCTGCCTTTTGTTTTTTCCATATGCGGGAGGGGGGGATGAAGTAAAAGGTATGCACTGACTTGACTAATACAATGTGCAGTCACACAGGTGCAGTTAACAGGTATGCACGGAGTGGTATATGACACTGCATGCCCTCACGTAGGTAGGCGTATATCACACTGCGTGCACTCACGTAGATAGGTGGGTGCCCTGAACACAACAGGTAGGTATATGCAGTGATGAGGTGGGTTCACTGAACACAACAGATAGATATATGCAGTGATGAGCTAGGTGCACTCAACACAAAAGGAAGGTATATGCAGTGATAAGGTGGGTTCACTGAACACAACAGGTAGGTATATGCAGTACTGGGTATTACAATGTGCACCTGTCACACACACAGGTAGTCACTGAATGTGCTGGGCCTGGCTGGCAGTGGCACACAGATAGTATGAATTAGCAAGGCTGTCTATGCAACAGATGCAACAGTGGGACACACAGAAAAAAAAAAGATCACAAGAACAAGATTAGCTCTCAAAAGAGCTGTTGTGGGGTGCTATTTTAGCAATAAGAATCAGCAAGGAGCAAGCTAACAAGCCTACAAGAGCCTAATTAATCTTTCCCTATGAGAGAGTCTGATGCAGCTGTCCCTTCTCTAATTAATGCAGGCACACGAGTGAGTGTAATGGCCAGCGAGGCCTGCCTTTTATAAGGGGGGGAGTGGCTCCAGGAGAGAATGTAGCCTGATTGGCTACAATGTGACTGCTGACTGTGATGTAGAGGGTCAAAGTTGACCCTAATGGTGCACTATGGGGGCAAACCGAACTTCCGGAAAAGTTTGCCTTAGATGGCGAACGCGAACCACTGGAAGTTTGCCGGGAACCGTTCGCCGGCGAACCGTTCGGGCCATCTCTAATTATAAACTTACCCTTATTTGTATAATTGATCTATAAAAAAATACTTAAGTTGGAATATTGTTTATCTCTATGCATTTAAATTAAAACTGATTCCACCCTGTGGACCTAGAGGATGACTACTTATCTATATATCTAATCAACGGTTGTAGTGCATGGCGTGGATGCAGCTGCACATGCAGCAAATGAGTCCATGCAGTGCAAAGCATAAGCCACCGTTGAATTGCCATAGTGGGAGGCATCTCATTCCAAGGGTGTGGAGTTGAAGTAACACCATTAGAGATGGCCAGAACGGTTCCCGGGCGAACTTCCGGGTGGTTCGCGTTCTCCATCTAAGGCGAACTTTTCCTGAAGTTTGGTTCGCCCCCATAGTGCACCATTAGGGTCAACTTTGACCCTCTACATCACAGTCAGCAGGCACATTGTAGCTAATCAGGCTACACAAAATTCACGACTGGGTCTCGACCTGGATTTTAGGCCTGATTGGCCAATTTTATTTTATGTACCACAGTGCAAAACAGCACGACGTTTCGACCAACAGGTCTTTATCAAGTGCTTACAAACTATTTGTGCAGCATCCATATATATAGAAGCAGATTCAAATTTAAAACACACCCCCGTAGGGGCGGGCACAATACTTAAAGAGACAGGCTATATTATACAAAATCATAGAAAACACTTCAGGTTGTAGGCCTCATTCATGCCATTAGGCGCCAAAGTTCCTAAGTCATATATCCATTTGCTTTCTCTGCGTAACAGGGAGGCTTGGGGGTCCACTCCCTCCTGCAAGAACACCTTCTCCAGTATACACCACCTCAATTCGCCCACTGCATGCCCACACTCCTGGAAGTGGCGACCTACGGGAGATTCAAATTTATCCTTAAATTTTTCTTTTTCTTTATTCTCCTTCTCTTTTTTATAGTTCCTAATGTCACTTCTATGTTCATTAATCCTCCTCCTACCATCCCTAGTTGTCTGTCCTACATAACCCATTCCGCAAGGACACTTTAGCAGATAGATTACATTTGTCGTGGTGCAAGAATAATTGCCTTTAATCATAATCCGTGTCCCTTTTGTGGTGTGGGTGACATAATCACCCCGGATTATGGATGAACAATTCTGACAGTTCATACAGGGGAACGTGCCTTTACGGCGTGGGATGAATGTCGCAGTGGTCTCAGTGGGTCCCCTTAAATCTGCCCTGACTAACTGGTCCCTGACACTTTTACCTTTCCTAAACACCATCCTAGGGGGAGAGTGGAAAACCTTGGACAGTAGCGGATCAGCCTCCACCACTGACCAAGCCGTGCGCAGACATTTTCTAATGTCTGATGCATGGTTATCATACGTAAGGATAAATTGCACACCCTCCTGGGGCTCCTTCCTGCTAACCTCCCTCCTCCCTCTCAACTCCCTTCTATCCATTGTAGCTACCTGAGCTGCCATTCCCTCCACCATCTCTCTGTGGTATCCTCTCTTTTCATAGTCCACCACCATTCTTTTGGACTGTTCCTGATACTTCCCATCACTGGAGGTAATTCTACGGGCTCTGATAAGTTGACTCTTAGGGAGTCCTTTAATCAAAGGGGGAGGATGGCAACTGCTTGCCAGTAATGCATTATTTCTATCAGTATCCTTGCGAAACAGGTCTGTCTCAAAGGTATCACCCTTAATCTCTATACTCACATCCAAAAAGTGCAGTTTGGTGGCATCATAATCAATGGTAAATTTTAGTGTATCGTGGCGGAGGTTGAGGTCATTGAAAAAATTCAACAAAAGTTGCTCGGGCCCTGTCCAACAAAAAAACAGGTCGTCAATGTACCTGCAAAAGCCCTTACTGTACTTTACAAAAATCTCATCCTCCAGCATGAACTTGGACTCAAACTCCGCCATATACACATTAGCCAGACTTGGCGCATAAGGGGCCCCCATAGGAACTCCCTGGACCTGTAAGAAAAAATCTTGGCCACATCTAAAATAATTAGATCTCAAACAGAATTCCAATAGCATTGTCATAAACACCGATCGATCCATATCTGCATTTTCCCTTCCTTCAAACACATTTCTCACTGCCGCTACTCCCTCAGCATGAGGGATGTTAGTATATAAACTTATTACATCCAGGCTCACTAGAAATGTAACATCATCCGCAGTTAGTTGTTCCAAACATGACAGGAAATGCGTAGTGTCCCTCAGGCATCTAGGATTAGACCATACCTCTGGTTGCAAAACCGAGTCTATATACACTCCCAAGGGTTCCAACAGCGAATTCACTGCCGACAAAATTGGTCTACCAGGCGGGTGCATTAAATTTTTATGGACCTTAGGGAGTGTATACAGTACAGGGACCCTATATGTATCTTTTTTCAGCGCAATAGCCAATTCGCTGGAGATTAGCCCATCATCATATGCTTGAGACAACAAAGTTTCTATCTCTTCCTTAATGCTCAGTGAAGGGTCACCGCGCAATTTTCTATAGGTTGACTCGTCATTCACCTGTCTCATCAGTTCTGACAAGTAATCAGCTCTGGATTGAGCCACCAAAGCACCACCTTTATCGGCTTTTTTAAACACCACTTCACGATTGTTCCGTAAATCCTGCAAAGCCTGTCTTTCAGTCAAGGGAGTATTATGCTTATTATGATACTTATCATTTCCCCATATTTTCTCCAACTTATTCAGCAATAAAGTTTCAAAGACATCAAGTGCTGGGCAGCTTAACGGTGCCTCTGATTTATTCCTGGCTCTCAGCTTCTCTGGAACATCCTCACCAATTAGCCTCTGTGTCACAGCGGACAAACTGTTCGCAGGTTTCTTTAAATAATGCCATACCTTCCATTTAAGTTTCCTCACTAATTTATATATGTCCACTTTCAAATCAAACAGCGGCTGACAAAAGGAGGGCACAAAGCTCAAGCCCTTGTTCAAAATAGAAACCTCTGCCTCAGTAAAAACGTGACCACTGATATTAATCAGTAGATCATTGGGCTGCAGTCCCGCTCCACTCAGACTCACAGATGCCCCCATACTACTTACGTCCTGTGCCGGGGCTAGAGTTGCTGGGTCTGGCTTCTGGTGACTGGTCCCGCTGGTGCCGCCGGGTAGTTTCGCCTGTAGCGCGGTCTCTGTGGCCGCCTCAGGCCTCTCCCTCCTTGCTTCGGCGGCAGTCCGCCTCCGCCTGCACCTACGCCTCCTCCTCTCACTACGGAGGCCTGTGCAGGAAAAAAAGCACTCCCGTCTGGCCTTCGTTCAGCGTCAGATCCTGAGCTGTCCTGGCCTATGCGTGGCTCTCTAGCGCCACCTCTCTCCTCTCGGCGCTGTCTCCTCTGTACTCTCCTAATGGAGGACCAGGTGTACACCTGATTAGTGCTGTAGTCCTTTGCGTCGCGTTGGAATTTCAGGCTAATCAGGCTACACTCTCTCCTGGAGCCACTCCCCTCTTATAAAAGGCAGACCCCGCCAACCATTACACTCACTCGTGTGCCTGCATTCATTAGAGAAGGGACAGCTGCATCAAACTCTCTCATAGGGAAAGATTAGTTAGGCTCTTGTAGGCTTGTTAGCTTGCTCCTTGGGAATTCTTATTGCTAAAATAGCATCCCACAGCAGCTCGTTTGAGAGCAAATCTTGTTTTTGTGATCTATTTTTTTTTCTGTGTGTCCCACTGACACTTGTGTTGCTGTTGCATAGACAGCATTGCTAATTCATACTGTCTGTGTGCCACTGCCAGCCAGGCCCAGCACATTCAGTGGCTACCTGTGTGTGTGACAGGTGCACATTGTAATACCCAGTACTGCATACCTACCTGTTGTATTCAGTGAACCCACCTCATCACTGCATATACCTACCTTTTGTGTTGAGTGCACTCAGCTCATCACTGCATATACCTACCTGTTGTGTTCAGTGAACTTACCTCATCACTGCATATGCCTACCTGTTGTGTTCAGTGAACCCACCTCATCACTACATATACCTTCCTGTTGTGTTCAGTGAACCCACCTCATTACTGCATATACCTACCTTTTGTGTTGAGTGCACCCACCTCATCACTGCATAAACCTACCAGTTGTGTTCAGTGAACCCACCTCATCACTGCATATACCTACCTTTTGTGTAGAGTGCACCCACCTCATCACTGCATATACCTACCTGTTGTGTTCAGTGAACCCACCTCATCACTGCATATACCTACCTTTTGTGTTGAGTGCACCCACCTCATCACTGCATATACCTACCTGTTGTGTTCAGTGAACCCACCTCATCACTGCATATACCTACCTTTTGTGTTCAGTGAACCCACCTCATCACTGCATATACCTACCTTTTGTGTTGAGTGCACCCACCTCATCACTGCATATACCTACCTGTTGTGTTCAGTGAACCCACCTCATCACTGCATATACCTACCTTTTGTGTTGAGTGCACCCACCTCATCACTGCATATACCTACCTGTTGTGTTCAGTGAACCCACCTCATCCATGCATATACCTACCTGTTGTGTTCAGTGAACCCACCTCATCACTGCATATACCTACCTGTTGTGTTCAGTGAACCCACCTCATCACTGCATATGCCTACGTGTTGTGTTAAGTGCACCCAGCTCATCACTGCATATACCTACCTGTTGTGTTCAGTGAACCCACCTCATCACTGCATATGCCTACCTGTTGTGTTGAGTGCACCCACCTCATCACTGCATATACCTACCTGTTGTGTTCAGTGCACCCACCTACCTACATGAGTGCATGCAGTGTGATATACACCTACCTACGTGAGTGCACGCAGTGTGATATACCACTCTGTGCATAGCTGTTAACTGCACCTGTGTGACTGCACATTGTATTAGTCAAGTCAGTGCATACCTTTCACTTCATCCCCCCCAATATGGACAAAACAAAAGGCAGAGGCAGGCCCCATGGCAGGTCTGTTCGAGGTCACGCTGTCGTGATTTTGTGCGGCTCTCTACCAAAGTACAGTGTTCAGAAGAAGGCACGTACTATCAACCCCCAATATTGTCAGGACGTAGTTGACTATTTAATACAGAACACCTCATTTTTTCAGCTTCCGCACGGAAGCGTGACATATCTTCCTCCTCCTGCTCTGATTCTGGCACCCCACTTAACACTTTGTCGGCCGCCACCACCAAAGTGCCATCACCCCAAGGCTCAGTGGTGTGGACATTTTTTTGTGTGTCTGCCTCAGATGAGAGCAATGCCATCTGTACTCTCTGCCACCGAAAATTGAGCCTTGGAAAGACCAAGACCCACGTAGGGACAACTACCTTACGAAGGCACATGATTACAAAGCACAAACTGCAATGGGATGACCACCTGAGGAAAAGCAGCACACAAAAGCAAAGCCACACACCGCAGTGGAAGATACCAGGCCTCATTTTTTTCTCAAAAAAGGCGATACCTAAACTGTACCGTGATGTTGAAAGGCAAGTGGTGACATCTCTGGCACACAGCATTGGGTCAAGGGTTCATCTGACCATGGATGCCTGGTCTGCAAAACACGCTCAGGCCTGCCCGAAGACCAAGTCAGTCCCCACACACAGCATCTCTGCCTGCACGCCATGTGACTGCCTGCCCCAAGACTATGTCGCTCCCCACACAGCCTATTTGCCCGTAGGCCGCTTGACTGCCTTCTTCGCCACCACCAACAGGGTCCAGGACTCCAGGTGGATTCCTGAATTTTTAAGGCCGCTGCTGGCAGCGGCTGCTATACAAATTTTTCTGGTACGTGTACATGCCTGCCTAATTTTTCTGGCTGCACTGCATCTGCAACAACAAAACAAAAGGCATGTACATGTGCCCATTCCCCTTCATGATCATTACCTTGCTGCGGTGAAGGGGCTTGCGCATCACAATGAAGCAATGACCGCTGACTATATGAGGTCGTTGCTTCATTGTGGACAGACCAAATTTGATCAGCTGGACAGTCACTGTTGTTCTATCATTGAGCTACCACAGCCCGGCGACCATATGGGCTTGAAAACCGCCACGGCCTGCACTTTCGCCATGGTGCGCACCACTCCAGCACGGCCATCACTATGCAAACAGCTGTTTGCGGTGCGTTACACAGGGAGTTCGGTGTGTCAGTGTGAAGCAGTACTCTAATTACACACCCTGATTGATGTATACACATGCAAGATGTTTTAAAGCACTTTAGGCCTGCAATTTATCATTCAATGTGATTTCTGCCCTTAAAACGCTGCTTTGCGTCAAATCCAGATTTTTCCCCTGGACGTTTGGCATGTATCCCACTCCGCCATGCCCCCCTCCAGGTGTTAGACCCCTTGAAATATCTTTTCCATCACTTTTGTGGCCAGCATAATTTTTTCTAGTTTTCAAAGTTAGCCTCCCCATTGAAGTCTATTGCGGTTTGGGAAAGTTTGCGCGAACCAAACTTTTCGCGGAAGTTTGCGAACCCGGTTCACAAGCTGAAAATCGGAGGTTCAGGCCATCTCTACACACCATTCCCCCGCTACACACCCCTAGAAAGTTACATCAGCCCAACTTTTTACTAAACACAGATTAACCAGTTCTGAATCCTTGGTACATTAGCAGCGTGTAGTTACCAGTGTTAGCCCCCAGAACTGTACACATTTGATGGCATTGGATTCAACAGCAAGCTACTTAAGGGAACTTAAACATAGAGACATTGGCATATACAGTATGTGTGGTTCTGTGAATCCACACATGCATGTTGATATCGTTTTTGTGTTCATTCTCTGGCAAGAGAGACACACATATTCATCTTTGTATGATAAAACGCTTTGCACTTATAGATTGCCACCTTTCTATGTGGCAGAATGTTCCACTTCTTCACACGTTTTTACTGATTCCTATTCATAATTGCATTTTAGGTAAATAGTGTCTGAGTTGTTTCTTTTATTAAAGCTTAGCTTATTGTACACTAAGGTGGCTTGAGACCCATACATTCTAGCTTCTTTTTTATTACTTGATTGGGGTTTGCCCCACCCACTATACTTTTGTGCAAGTAAACAGATTGTGTCAGACACAGGTGCAAACCCCTTTTTGTCTTTGTGTTACAAGGGGACCTGAATTAGGGTGTCTCTTACTAAAGTGACTGGTGCACTCTGAGGATCTGCCACTGAGGTGTATGTTACAGAGAGCTTTGTTACAAAGAGGCATGTCACCAGGGTATCTGTCACTAAGACACCTGCCACAGTGGGATTTTTCACTAAGAGTGGAATCTGCCACTACTGTCATGGGGAAAAATCTGTCACTAGGGGGTTGGACACAGAAAGATGTGTTGCTAAAAGATCTGCCACTAAGGCCATTCTTCCAAACTTTTTGAGATAAGAAAGAGCCACACTTAAGCCACACTCCATACCACAACCCTAATCACCCCCCCCCCCCCCACACACACACACACACACCTCCCTCCAGCATAGAAAGTACCACACTGGTACTTTCTATCCTGGTTCATTTTCTTTTATATTTACATTTGAAAATAAAAAATACTGTATATCAATTTGAAGGACGGGAATAAAGTTTAGAGTGAATTAAACACATTTTCAGTTGAAAAATATATATTTACATAGAGTATATGTACATGAGTCCAGAAAGAGGGACAAATGAGGAAGAAAGAGGGACAGAGGGATTGGAATCCCATCACTCTCTCCTACTCTGCCTCGGCTCCCTCCTCATCTTCTCGCCCCCCCCCCCCTCCTTCCCCAATAATGTGAAGCCAGTACAAATTATACCTGAATTCCCAGAGTGCTCTGAGAGAAGAATTCTGCATAGATTATCAGCCTAGGCTAAACATCACAGGGACGGCAGGGCTTCATACCAATATACAGCAATATATAGATGTAAGAAGTGTTTCTGATTTTGAAACCAGGAAAAACCAGGAAAACCTGTAAAAGTGGGAATTCTCAATCAATTTCTACATCCGACTATATGTCACTACAGTGCTTCTTTAAGTATTTGTTAAACAGAATTTAGCCTCCTTAAAACTGAAAGTTTTTGTGGTTATTCGGGTTGGAGTGAGCATATGTCCCATAGTGCATCACTGCTGAATATGCAAACACACCTCCAGAACCACTGGAATACTGTGTCAGCTCAGATTGTACAGAGCCATACTAATACAACATGCATACAGACTGTTTCAGACTAGTTGATCCACATCAGTCCATGGCATGAATATTTTTGGCTCTATGAGGTAGGACTTGAAATACCCAGAGTTACAGATTGCCCAGCAAGCTCATGGTGCACCAGAACCCCTAAGAGTGTGTAAGATGCTAAAAAGGAACAATATACCCTCTTCCTAAAAATGCTATGTTAAACAGAATGTTGTCTTCTTAAAACAGAAGTTATTTGTGATTGTTCAGGTTGGAGTAAGCACATCTTCAAGCAGAAATTCCTTTGGAAAAGACGGACATGTTACCCAGCAATGTTTAGCTACTAACAGGGCCGGCCCTAGACTTTTTGCCGCCTGAGGCAAAATTAAAAAAAATAGACGCCCCCCCCCCCCCCCACCAGCTGTGGGTGGGTCGCCGAGCTGGAGGGGTACCGGGCCGAAAGGGGGTATTGGCCTAGCGGTGGGGAGGGGGGTCGGACCCCCCCTTCCTCGCCTGGGTCCCCCGATCTGCGCTGCATCTCCAGCGTTAAACCAGCGTGCATATCATTAAGAGGCAATGGGCGTGGGAATCACTCACCTCTTCCGCGTTCCATCGTGTGCTCCACTGACGTCACTCCCGGCAACACCGCCCACTGTATTGTAAGTGGACGGCCTTGCAGGAAGTGACGTCAGTGGAACGCACGATGGAACGCGGAAGAGGTGAGTGATTCCTCCGCCCCTTGCCTCTTAATGATATGCACGCTGGTTTAATGCTGGAGGAGCAGCGCCGATCGGGGGACCCAGGCGAGGGAGGGGGGGTCCGACCCCCCTCCCCACCTCTAGGCCAATACCCCCTTTCGGCCTGGTACCCCTCCAGCTCGGCGACCCACCCACGGCTGGTGGGGGGGCGTCTATTTTTTCTCATTTTGCCTCAGGCGGCAAGTCTAGGGCCGGCCCTGTTAGTAGCTAAACATTGCTGCAGACTATTGCTTGTAATATACAGACAGGAAGTTTTGAATCAGGATAATACAAATGATTGGCTAATTTAAAAGAAAAACAGTAAGCTTTCAGCTAGTAAGCATTCTTCCTCTATTCCTGTTGACTGACAATGTTTGGACATACAATCAGACAGAGGTAGAGGGTTTTTTTTTTTTTTTTGCAAATATAAGTGTCAGCCAGATACATATATGTTTTTATACAAAGGGAGAGAGAACCGAGAGCCCGATATGGTGTAGTACGTTCAGGTAATTGGTATAATGAAAAAGAGTAAATTTATACTCACAAACCAGGGTTACCTCCAGGCAACCACTGTATAAGCAGGTGAGGAGTTTGACCTGTCCCCACTCAGGATTAAAAAGTCGCTCTCTGTAGACAGGAAAAAAGGGGTATCCCCCTCCACCAAGGGTGGATATATAGTACAATGTAAGTTGAACAGAGGCGCCAAAAGAATAAAAGCAGTGGTTAAAATATTAAAAATTAGCTGAGGAGGCTGTGGTGGATCCGCCACCTCCGAGCAAACACAAAAAACTGTGCAATATAACCAGAATAAATTTATTGGTACACTCCAGGGTATAGATATACAACGCGTTTCGCGGGTTTGAGCCCGCTTCTTCAGGTAGTAGAAACAGGAGTACACAGCAATCTGTCAGCAACACACGCGTTGTATATCTATACCCTGGAGTGTACCAATAAATTTATTCTGGTTATATTGCACAGTTTTTTGTGTTTGCTCGGAGGTGGCGGATCCACCACAGCCTCCTCAGCTAATTTTTAATATTTTAACCACTGCTTTTATTCTTTTGGCGCCTCTGTTCAACTTACATTGTAATATATGTTTTTATATACATTTATAGACACTACCCATTCTTATCCTTGACCTCACCCTCCTCTTCTTCCTTAGGGTGTGTCCTCTGTGCTTTTTTTGAGGTGGGAGGGGTGTTGTGCATATATGTGTTGTGTTGTGCACTGTGAACTTGTACTATGATTAAGGCCCATTGTGAATCCAAAACATGTCAGTATCCTGGCTGTGAGTTTTACACTTGTTTTAATAAAGGCAAATTTATACTTTTGGAACAGCATTTTGCAGATCTTTCTACAGATCTTGCAAGTATTGTGAGGTATTTATGACAAATAGATAAGACCCTTGGTTTAGTTAACGCCTACACAAACCCAGGCTGACATGGAAAGATTTGTACAGACCCTATACTGTTTAGTGTATGCCACTGGAGCCTGGAAATAGTTAACTCTGTTACTGGGGGGGGGGGGGTTGGGGGGGGGGCAATCAGAGGTACACAGTGATTTCTAGGTGGGGCAGTTCCTCAGCCTGCCCCAGTGTACCCCAGTGTACTGCTGCCACTGGCTAACATGTGCCTTACATTGATCTTCTGACTTTAGCACACACATTCAACCAGTGGACTGTGAACGGAGACAATACAGGTGGTCCCCAGTTGACAAACAGGATAGGGACTGTAGGTTTGTTCTTAACCTGAATCTGTCCATAAGTCAAGACACTGTGCCATCTCTGCCCCCTGTACCTCCTCTATCCCCCTTGTGCCTTGAGCATCCCCCTCTGTGTCACCTCTGTTCCCTTGTGCCATCAGTGTCCCCCCACTGTGTCACCTCTGTCCCCCTGTGCCCTTAAAGTACTGCAGCAAAATGAAATTTTACCGATGTAAAAAACATTTTTCCTTTTAATTATTTTAAACTGATTTTCTCAAAAACTACAAGGTCTTTTTTAATTATTTTTTTCACTTTTCCCACAGAATCAAATTTCACATTTTCAGGTCATTCCTAGGTCGAGTGTTCATAAGCCGGGAACTACCTGTACTAGCACTTGGTCAGCATCAATCTCTTAGATACCAAGTAAAAAGTGCAGGATTTTAGAACGGGTGACCTGTAACAAGCTGTAGCACATCTGGCCTAAAAGTGCACTTAAATAAAATGCAGCTGCTATCTGCACATATATCAAAAGCATACAAAGTCCTGCTTGAAATCTGGTCATAGTTGTCCTGCCTTACACTGGTTGCAGCTATGTAGCACCTGTGTCTGGCCAACCAGCTGTCATACTAGATACACCCTGAAGGCTGAAGGAGAGGAAATAAGTACAGTACTACTCATACTAGATGGGAAAAATGATGCAGCATTATCTTGAGTCCTTTTCCCTGCATTCCTCTGGTAATAATAGCCTGTAATTATGCTATTTGGTAATGGTGATGCTTTACAGGCCACTTATTTGTGTTTGGCCCACTGGCTAAAAGTTGTCAGTTCTCCTTTGAATACTTTTATGGTCAGGGAACTGCCTGGTGACATCTAGTAGTCTTGTAATTTACAATGGAGACACACAATAATCTATTTCTGGTATTTCACAAAAGGTTCACAAACTGCTGCTGAAACAACCTTGATATGCACAATAGGACAAGAATGTTTTTTTTACCTTAATTTCAGCAGTTTTACTAAACAATATCTAGACCTGCTAAGTGTAGAACAGTGGCTCGGCATGAGCAATAGAATACTCAATTTCTGTTTCTGTGAAGGTTATATTCACAGAAAAGTGTCTTCTATTCTAGAAGACTTGCTTCTTCAGGTCTAATGAGTGAAGGGGATTCCTAAGTATTCCATAAGGATAGATAGTCCATTTACTTCACCAAGCATTTCAGCTAATTGATACTATTAAAACTGTTAAAAAGTGCATGAGATGGGGCCTGTTGAAAAGGGCACCCACTATGTAAACTGCAGCCACAAATAATAAGTTAAAGAGACACTGAAGCGAAAAAAAACTATGATATTATGATTTGTATGTGTAGTACAGCTAAGAAATAAAACATTAAGATCAGATATATCAGTCTAATTGTTTCCAGTACAGGAAGAGTTAAGAAACTCCAGTTGTTATCTCTATACAAAAAAGCCATTATCTCTACGACTTTCAAAGTTGTGGAGAGGGCTGTTTTCTGACTTTTATTATCTCAACTGTTAGTTAACTATTTACTTTTCCTCTGGCAGAGGAGAGGTCATTAGTTCACAGACTGCTCTGAAAGAATCATTTTGAATGCTGAGTGTTGTGTAATCTGCACATATTAGAGAATGATGCAATGTTCGAAAAAACACTATATACCTGAAAATAAAAATATGAGAATATTTTCTTTGCTGCTAATCTTCTAGTAATTATTCATAGTACACAACCAATTCATTATATCATATATTTGTTTTCGCTTCAGTGTCTCTTTGAGGGTAGGTGCCGACCGAGGGGGAATTAGAGTTGAGTGCACACTAGGGGATGGGGATGGGGGTTTCAAGATAAGGCGTCCATTGGAGGGGTTAAGGTTAGGCACACTGGGTGGATTAAGCTTAGGCACCGGGGGGAGGGGTTAAGGTTAAGTACCACCAAGGGGAATTCTGCGTGAGAGTAGGGAGAGGTTAGGTCACATAATTCTACTACAGACTGTTTCCTGAGCCCTTTTCAACTGATACCTTTTTCTGTCCAAAGATCTGAACAGTTTCCAAAGTTTCTGGGCAAACATGATAAAACAGAATTGTATACTTAAAACAAATGGTGTCAATTTCCGTTAAAAATAAATAAATAAATAAATATTCAGTAGAAAAGTAAAACATAATCCATATTATAACACAAAAAATAAACTAGAGAGGTGTGGCACCACACAATGTAAGACCAGTCCAATTAATAATTAATCAGTCCATCAATAGCATGAATAAATCTTGATTGAATCAAGATTGATTCATGCTATTGATGAAATGATTAATTGTTGATTGGACGGGTCTTACATTGTGTGGCGCCACACCTCTCTAGTTTTGTTTTATGTTTATATTTATGGGGGGGGGGGGGGGGTAATGTATTCCAAGAGAAAGCGGTGCACATTTGGGTTAAAAGTTTTTTTATAATCCATATTATAATGGAAGCTTAAACACTGAGGGAACCACATGAGTTAAATTGCTCTTATCTCACATTCTAGCAAGGTAAAGCTCAAAATTCAACAAGTTAGACTACAGTAATATATAGAGTGAGATCTACCAGATCTCACTCCATATATTAATGAGGAAGTGGAACAATGAACCATATTGCCAATATTTGGTGGATAGTAGAGATAGCAAGGGAATTACAGAAGAATGCCTACTTTTGCTTTATTGACTATCCAAAAGCTTTTTAACTGTGGAGATCATGATAAACTGTGGCAGATTCTCATGAAAATGCCAGGTCATCTCAATTGCCTTTTGAGGAATCTATAGGAAAACCAAGAAGCAACAGTCAGAACTAAGTATGGAATAACTGGTTCAGAATTTGCAACAAGGTTGTATATTGTTTTATTTTCATTCATTTAACTTATATGCCAAACTTGTAATGCAAAAGCTGGTTTGGATGAGTCACATGCTGCAATTAAAATAGCTGGCAGGAATACTAACAATCTGAGATATGCCGATGATACCACTTTGATGGCTGAAACTGAGGAAGAATTGAAGAGCCTAGTCATGAATGTCAAACAAGAAAGCACTGCTTAACCACTTAAGGACCAGGCCATTTCTCCCAGGTCTGTGCTGCGTGGGCTCTCCAGCCCACAGCACAGATCAGGAATTAGCCAGGGCGATCAGATTTCCCCCCTCTTCTTCCCCACTAGGCGGGTGTCCTGCTAGGGGGGTCTGATCGCCGCCGGCTATTTTCGCCTTGCCCCCCCGCTCCTCAAAGCCCCCCTCCGCAGCGATTTTCGGCCTCCCTGTCCTTACCTCCCTCCCCTCCTTCCCCTGGGCGGCGCAGGACGGAGATCCATCCTGAACCACCTCTAATAGGCTTCAGCCTAACAGACTGCGGTGATCCCCAGCCAATCAGAGGCCAGGATCGTAAATCTCCTTTACGGCGCTGCTGCGCAGCAGCGCCGTATGATGTAAACAGCGGGGATTTCTTCCCCGCGTGTTTACATTTAGCCTGCGAGCCGCGATCGGAGGCTCGCAGGCTGTTCACAGAGACACCCTCCGTGGACTGACATGAAAAGGCCGCTCGAACGACCGGCCGTTTCCATGGGAAACCACTTGCGACCCGCCGACACCTATCGCCTTTAGGCGGTCGTAGGACCACTATTGCGAAAATCGCTAAATTTTAATGGGACTCCGAGCACCTCACATGGGTATGCCTTTAAGCCAGACGACTTCCAACAAAGTCGTGCTATGACCCCTCTGGAGGAGCCTCTTGCAATGGCCATGCCTGTCACTTCCTCTTCCTGCTTCATTCAGTGATGCACTTCTCTAACAGAGAAGACAGAGGTGACCCGGAAGGTATAACATAGCCAAGATGGCAGCCACGGTTTTTAAATTTAAATTAAATTGAATGAAAACTATTTGGTGTAGAATGGCGATTCAGGTATCAAATGAAAGAGGAGAGCACAAGCTACAGAAAGGTATGCATCTTTAAGTACTATGCAGTACTGGTCGGAGTCTCTAGGCATACCCATGAGTCCCTATAAATACATGTAAAAACATACAAATAGGAAGTACCGTATTTTCCACCGTATATATGATGTACTTTTTCTCCCCAAACAATGGGGAGAAAAAGTCCCTGCATCTTATACAGCGATTGCATGGAATCCCCAACTTACAAATAAATATTTTTTTCCCCTGGTTTTTGCCCTCTAAATCTAGGTGTGTTATATTCCGGAGCGTCTTATACAATGGCAAATACAGTGTGTTATTTCTAGAATAAAATGAGCCATGAATTCAGCGACGGCTCCAGCTTCAGATTTTGGGGGGTTTAAAAGGGGCACAATGGCTGGCCGGCGGGGCTTATGGGGGAAATTTGCGGCAAGCAAAGTGTGCTGTGCCGGGAAAATGAGCGTGGCCATGATGCCATGTGGGCGGGGCTAACTGTAATGTAGTTGTACCAGCTAATGTAGTTACATTAAAAAAATGAAGTAAATGCACATAATGACAGACAGCATTTCCCCAGTAAATGCACGTAATGAGAGACAGCGTATCCCCAGTAAATGCACGTAATGAGAGACCGCGTTTCCCTAGTAAATGCACGTAATGACAGACAGCATTTCCCTAGTAAATGCACATAATGACAGACAGCGTTTCCCCAGTAAATGCATGTAATGAGAGACAGCGTTTCCCTAGTAAATGCACATAATGACATATAGCATTTCCCCAGTAAATGCATGTATTGACAGACAGCCTTTCACCTGTAAATGCACGTAATGAGAAACAGCATTTCCCTAGTAGATGCACGTAATGACAGACAGCGTTTCCCCAGTAAATGCACGTAATGAGAGACAGCGTTTCCCTAGTAAATGCACGTAATGACAGATAGCGTTTCCCCAGTAAATGCATGTAATGACAGACAGCCTTTCACCTGCAAATTCACGTAATGAGAGACAGTGGGCTCCCCCTCTCTCGCTCCCCCCTCCAGAATGAGCAGCTGGCAGCGGCAGCAGAAGACCTCCTCTCTTCCCAGCGCGGGAGAGAGAGATCGATCTGTGCGCCACTACTCTGGTCTAGACTTGACCAGAGTAGCAGCGCACAGATCAGCCACACTGGGAAGTGAGGGATTCTTCTGCCGTCGGACCGCTGCTCATTTCTAGAGGGGGGAGCGAGGGAGAGAGGGGGAGCCCCAAGGTGAGGGAAGGGGGGATACGTCCCCCCCTTCCCCACTGTGCCCACAGCTCTCTCTTCTCTCTCTGCTGCCACCCCACCTGCTGCTTGGCAACCCTGCGGGGGGGGGGGGGACATTGACAGCTTGTCAGCTGGGGCTTAAGCCTGGGTAAGCCCCAGTGTAGCGCCGCCACTGCATGAATTACTTTTCTCCTATGTTGCTCTCACTTGCAGTAGGTAATAAAAGTCTGACAGAACCGACAGGTTTTGTACTAGTCCATCTCTCCATCATCTGTGATTTTCAGGGTTTTATTTATTTTCATAAGCACTTAGTGAATGGCAGTTGAAACATCCAACTACCAAAAAAGTGTGCATTGGGCAGGGAGGCTGGCCAGCATCTTTGTATAATACATTTCCTTTAATGAGCATTAAAAATGGCAGGCTAAATTAGAACTTTAAAGGACAACTATAACGAGAGGGATATGGAGCCTGCCATACTTCTTCCCTTTTAAACAATACCAGTTGCCTGGCTGATCCTCTTCCTCAAACACTTTTAGCCATAGACCCTGAACAAGCATATGTACATCAGGTGTTTTTGACAATGCTCAGTTGCATTGCAGAATAATTCTGCATGTCAACTCATTGCTCATAGAGTTCTATGGCCCTGTTCACAGTACTGCATTATAACTGATTGCATTAATCTAATTCCCTAAATGCTGGCTTTGTATTACTGGCTATGTCCAGTGTCCATTGCAGCTCACACTCATTATAATAAGTGCGTTATCCAACTGACCACTATGAATCCAGCCTAAAAGGCTATAAACTGATGATGTATTTATGATAAATAGGAGCTTTCAAGCTATCCCTCTTTTTACACTACTCTGCCTGAACATTCTTCAGATCAGCCATATACTGTAAGCATCAAAAACCAGTACTCTCTGGTTTAAGTAGCCCAACATTCTGTATAGAGTCTATGCAAAGTGGAGATCAGGAAGTTAAGAAATGTCAAAATCAGGGATGTTGAAATCCAGTCCTCAAGGGCCGAAGTCCTCACACATTTTTGGCACAGCTCAAATTTGAATCAGGAAAGGTGTAGTTCATCAAGTATAACACATTTCTCCATTTGTGTTTCACTTACGGTAGGTTTACTTTACAGTTTCACACTCAAAGGTAAAGCTTGATTCACACTACACCACAAAATGGTCTGTTTCAAAAAACAACCTAGAATGAAACGACGGACTTGTTGACAGTTCCTATGTCAAACATAGGTTCCACTCAGATATTTGCTGACATGCCCGTTCTTCCAGTATGTTCCATTTACTGCAGTGACAGAATACACTTTCCCAACCTGCACGATTATTATGGACACCAGACAGAACTTAGACATGTCATAATTGATGCAGCAGAAATGTTTGAACAGGTGTTCTATTAGATGTCCCATTTCATAGACTGTGATAGCTTATGCACTTAACTGTAGTGTACACAATGTACACAATGTACACAGTGTACACAATGCCTAAAAATGTAGCAACCAAGATGATAATTTTATTAATAGAATATCTGGGCTTTTATTGGTTCAGGAGCTATCATTGCAATCAATGAGGAATGTACAAGTAATAGTTTTTAATTAAAAAAGTAGTATGTATGAAAAGATCTCAAATGACTTTCTCAGTGGTCACAAGGTAAGCAGACTCTGCCTCACTCACCACAAAGATTAAGCAGGATCAATGAGAAGGAATTCAAACTAAACATGTAAAATCAAATTCAACAGTGTTACTTGTGTTCAGATTGGTGCTCTCATTTTTACATTTTCTTTGGTTTTCTCACCTTTCACCTTTGCTGGTTGTAAAACTGGTACTGCTGGCAATTGTCCACAAGAGGGCAAACTGACAAAGTTAGATTGTACAGTTGTCTCTTTAGCAAGCAGTTTGTGCAATTCACACATTTTAGTACTAAACTGAAATGAAATAAAAGATTTTTTTATTGCCCAAGAAATTAAAAAAATATATATATTTCAATACATGCTTTAGCAGCCCTATGGTTGACAATATGTATAGATGTCCTCATTGTATATTGTATGCATTACATTTTTTTCAGTTAAAGTGACTGTAGTGAGAGAGAGATGGAGGTTGCCATATTTACTTCTTTTTAAGTAATGTTAATAACTTGTCTTGCTGCAAGAAGTTTGTATGTTTTCCCCGAGTCTGCGTGGGTTTCCCCCGGGCACACCGGTTTCCTCCCACATCCCAAAAAACATACAGATAATTCAATTGGCTTCCCCCTAAAAATTGGCCCTAGACTACGATACATATACTACACATTACATACATGGATACAGGACTATGGTAGGGATTAGATTGTGAGCTCCTCTGGGGGGTAGTTAGTGACAAGACAATATACAATATAAGGGTGGGCCATTTATATGGATACACCTTAATAAAATGGGAATGGTTGTTGATATTATCTTCCTGTTTGTGCCACATTAGTATATGTGAGGGGGGAAACTTTTCAAGATGGGTGGTGACCATGGTGGCCATTTTTAAGTCATAGTTACATAATTATTTGGGTGGAAAAAAGACATACGTCCATCGAGTTCAACCAGAGAACAAAGTACAACACCAGCCTGCGCCCTCATATATCCCTGTTGATCCAGAGGAAGGCGAAAAACCCTTACAAGGCATGCTCCAATTAGCCCCAAAAGGGAAAAAATTCCTTCCCGACTCCAGATGGCAATCAGATAAAATCCCTGGATCAACATCACTGGGCATTACCTAGTAATTGTAGCCATGGATGTCTTTCAACGCAAGGAAATCATCTAAGCCCCCTTTAAATGCAGATATAGAATTTGCGATAACTACTTCCTGTGGCAATGTATTCCACATGTTAATCACTCTTACTGTAAAGAACCCTTTCCTAAATAAATAGCTAAAACGTTTTTCCTCCATGTGCAGATCATGTCCTCTAGTCCTTTGAGAAGTCCTAGGGACAAAAAGCTCATCCGCCAAGCTTTTATATTGCCCCCTGATGTATTTATACATGTTAATTAGATCCCCTCTAAGGCATCTTTTCTCAAGACTAAATTGTAATGATCCGCTCAGCTGTCTGCAAAGGCAGACAGCTGTTTGACCATTCCTTAAGTCTGAGGGCTGCAGGTCTCTGGAAAAGAGACCTGTCTTTACTTTGCAAGTTTCAGACTTGCTCTGTCACTGAGGAATTTGCATACACTTGTCATGCAAATTGCCTAGCCGCCTCCTTTGAGGGCTTGCAGTATAAATACCATGTTCTCCCAGGATCCTTTGCTGGTCATGATGGTTTGTTCCCGATAAAACACTCCTGGAGTGTCAGCCTTGCTATTGTTTGCTAAAGATTATCTTAGAGTATTCCTGGGCACTGCACTAGGCATCCCTCTAGTGCAGTCAGGTTGTATTATTTGTATTGCCTGTTCTGTCTTGTCTTGTCCTTGCGATTGCACTGTCGCCAGCGGTTGGCGATGGTGAATCGTTTGGTCCAGAACCTGGATCGCACTTGCCCTAGCGTTAGTGGCAGTGGATCTCTCCAGTATATGTCTTGGAGTTTTACAGTAGCGGCAGTTGCTACTGGTTACCTCTTCTGTCTGTCTTGCCGCGTGTAAACATTTCGCCAGAAAAGAAACGCAATGCAGGCAAATATTTCACCAGGAAAGAAACGCAATGCGGGCAAACATTTCACCAGAAAAGAAACGCAATGCGGAAACTCTGCCCTTGAGCCCCCCCCCCCCCCCCCTTATATAAAGCAGGCTGCAGCGGCCATTAGCCTCACTCGTGTGCCTGCTAGAGACAGACTAGGGACAGCTGCTGCAGACTTGTTCTTCTAGGGACAGATAAATTCCTAGGCACTGCACTAGGCATCCCTCTAGTGCAGTCAGGTTGTATTATTTGTATTGCCTGTTCTGTCTTGTCTTGTCCTTGCGATTGCACTGTCGCCAGCGGTTGGCGATGGTGAATCGTTTGGTCCAGAACCTGGATCGCACTTGCCCTAGCGTTAGTGGCAGTGGATCTCTCTAGTCTATGTCTTGGAGTTTTACATTAGCGGCGGTTGCTACTGGTTACTCCTTCTGTCTGTCTTGCCGCGTGTATCGCACTCGCTCTGGCAGAAAGAGCAGTGGATCCTGCTAGGCCTATTCCTGTACTTGGATCACACTTGCTCTGGTGGAAAAGAGCAGTGGATCCTGCTAGCTCTGTTTCTGTACTTGGATCACACTTGCTCTGGTGGAAAAGAGCAGTGGATCCTGCTAGCTCTGTTTCTGTACTTGGATCACACTTGCTCTGGTGGAAAAGAGCAGTGGATCCTGCTAGCTCTGTTTCTGTACTTGGATCACACTTGCTCTGGTGGAAAAGAGCAGTGGATCCTGCTAGCTCTGTTTCTGTACTTGGATCACACTTGCTCTGGTGGAAAAGAGCAGTGGATCCTGCTAGCTCTGTTTCTGTACTTGGATCACACTTGCTCTGGTGGAAAAGAACAGTGGATCCTGCTAGCTCTGTTTCTGTGCTTGGATCACACTTGCTCTGGTGGAAAAGAGCAGTGGATCCTGCTAGCTCTGTTTCTGTACTTGGATCACACTTGCTCTGGTGGAAAAGAACAGTGGATCCTGCTAGCTCTGTTTCTGTACTTGGATCACACTTGCTCTGGTGGAAAAGAGCAGTGGTTCCTGCTAGCTCTGTTTCCCTACTTGGTTCACACTCACTCTGGCGGAAAAAGCAGTGGATCCTTCCTGTCCTGTCCCTGAACCCGGATCGCACTCGCTCTGGCGGAAGAGCAGTGGATCTTATCTGACCTATTCCTTTTTTCCGTTCGTCTGTCTGTCTGGAGCAAATGCTTGCGGTTGCCTGAAGCAAGGCAGCCGTTTAGCAAGCGTTTCTGTTATTTGTTCATTTGTGTTCATTCTTTAGTCAGGGTGGCGTGCTTGTCTCTGTTGCGCTTATCGTGCGGAGACCGCGCCGTAAACACGCTTGTCGCTGTTGCGCCTAATGTGCGGTGACCGCGTTTAGGTAGTGCGTTTGTTATTTTCGTTGACATTCTCATTGTATGATTTGTTGTGCCTTTCTCTCTGCTCCTGTGTTTAACCTTTTCTCTGTCTCGTGTCACTGTTGGCAATCGCCACTCTTGCGATTGCGTTCACACTTTGGTCTTCGCTGTTGTATGTCGACCGTCGCCGGGCGGCGACTAGATTGGTAGGCATACATACATTCTGTCTCTGTGCTCTCTCCCTCGAGAGAAATTATCCTGCTCTGTATTGCCCCATTACGTACAATCCTTATCTGGCATCTGTGGCTGGGCAGAGGATCTGTTCCTCTGCACTCCACAGCTCCATCTGCTGGTGTGAATTCCTCTCTACGGGTGCATCCGCACCTTAGCTGGGTTCTCTTATTCCATACGCTTGTGGAGAATTTCCGTGGTGTCGGTGCGCAGGTTATGTACTGGCCACGGAGATAATTTCTCAATCGTTACATAAATAAACCCAGTTTATCTAACCTTTCTTGGTAAGTGAGACCTTCCATCCCACGTATCTATTTTGTTGCTCATCTCTGCACCTGCTCTAAAACTGCAATATCTTTCCTGTAATGTGGTGCCCAGAACTGAATTCCATATTCCAGATGCGGCCTTACTAGAGAGTTAAACAGGGACAATATTATGCTAGCATCTCAAGTTTTTATTTCCCTTTTAATTCATCCCAAAATTTGATTAGCTTTAGCAGCAGGGGCTTGGCATTGAATACAATTATTTAACTTGTTGTCAATGAGTACTCCTAAGTCCTTCTCCAACTTTGATGTCCCCAACTATATCCCATTTATTTTGTATGGTGCTAGACCATTGGTACAACCGAAATGCATGACTTTACATTTTTCAACATTGATTTTCATCTGCCATTTAAGTGCCCATATAGCCATCCTATCCAGATCCTGTTGCAATATGTCACTAGTTTGTAACAATTGGTGTCAGCAAAACAGATTTTCTGATTATTGGTGATCTGCAGTATCACCAACAATACAGATGCTATACCTGATTATGTGGTGATCTGCAGAATCACCAATAATGCTAGTATAGCCAGACACAGGACAACCAATGTGGAATAGTGTTTGGTGCAACAGTAATGAGTAATAGGAGATCTCCCGAGGAGCGGGTGATTCAGACAGTACTGCAGTCAACGATCACCTGAGGAGCAGGTGATTCAGACTACTGCAGCCAGTGGACACCTGAGGAGCAGGGACCACTGACTGTGCTGCAAGGATGATCACCTGAGGAGCAGGTGATTAAGACTATACTGCAGCCAGTGGACACCTGAGGAGCAAAGACCACTGACTGTGTGGCAAAGGCTGATCACCAGAGGAGCAGGTGATTAAGACTATACTGCAGCTAGCGGACACCTGAGGAGCAGGTGTTACAGATAGTGCTGCAAAGGCTGATCACCTGAGGAGCAGGTGATTAAGACTATACTGCAGCTAGCGGACACCTGAGGAGCAGGTGTTACAGATAGTGCTGCAAAGGCTGATTACCTGAGGAGCAGGTGATTAAGACTATACTGCAGCTAGCGGACACCTGAGGAGCAGGTGTTACAGACAGTGCTGCAGCTGGAGCTTCACCTGAGGAGTAGGTGAAGGCTACTACAGATCCCTTACCAGTGGCTAGGCCCACTGGTGAGGGCAGGAAGGTCAGACAAGCAGAGTAGGCAACGTACGGACAGATACAGTACAAAGACCAAAGGCTGATTCAGTGTCAAGTTCAGGCAGAGTTTGGCAACAGGAGTCAGATGGGCAGAAGTACAGAATCAATAAGCAGGAGAATAGTCAAAGGAAGCAGAAGGTCATAACAGATAATACTATGCAATTAGTACTTTAAGCTATCAACAGAATCTGGCTAAGTGTTCATCCCCAGCTCCAGCCGGTTCTAGCACACTTTGGGATCTGACTAGGGTCTGAGCGCTAACACGATAGCATTCGCAACAGCAGACACGGAGCAACTGACATACTAGTACTATATATATAGAGATGCCCCGCAGCGCCGCCCCCATCACTCAGCCAATCCAAAGTACCGTTGGAGTCAGCTGACTAGGCAGATCAGCTGACTCCCCTTCTATTTGTATAAAGGTCCTGTCGCCTGGCGCGCGCACAGCCCTCAATCTATGTGCAATAGAAGGACCAGGCAGAGCAGCTGCATGTAACTGCGCGGCAGAGGCCGCCGGCTGATACGCGGAGATAGCCGCCATGCCGCTTGCCTCTGCGGCGGTATCTCTGCTATCCATTACAGTACCCCCCCCCTGAGGAGTGGACCCCCGGACACTTCCTACCCGGCTTCTCAGGGTGTAACTCATGAAACTCTTTTTTTTAAATCCTCAGCATGCATGCGACAATCCGGCACCCAAGTTCTCTCCTCCACACCATACCCCTTCCAGTGGATCAGATATTGTACAGAATTCTGCACCAATCAAGAATCCAATATCTTCTCGATTTCATACTCAGGTTGGTCGTCAACCATCTCTGGGGGGGGGGGGGGGTGGAGAGGAATCCACGTGCACCGCAGGCTTCAACAGAGAAACATGGAATGATCTCACACCTCTCATGCTGGCTGGGAGATCAATCGCATATGTGACATTATTCATCTTTCTGGACACAAGATATGGGCCTGCGAATCTGGGTCCTAACTTAGGTGACGGTTGCTTCAACACCAAATGCCGAGTAGATACCCACACCATGTCCCCTGTGGAAAACTTCCACTCTACAGACCGTCTCTTATCCGCCTGAAAAGCCTTTCCCAAATTCCTCTTAACTAACACCCAAATCTCCTTTAAAGCCCTTTGCCAATCCTCCAGGGCCGGGAACGGAGTAGATGCCACAGGTAATGGAGAAAACTTGGGAGATTTTCCCGATACCACCTGAAAAGGGGAAAATCCTGAAGAGGCACTCTTCAGGTTATTATGCGCAAATTCCGTGAATGGCAGAAACTTTACCCAATCTGACTGTGCATCAGCCACATAACACCTGAGGAATTGTTCAAGAGACTGGTTAACTCTTTCGGTCTGACCATTGGTCTGTGGGTGGTAGCCTGATGAAAATGAAAGGTCCATACCTAATTGATGGCAAAAAGCTCTCCAGAATTTCGACATAGAAAAGCACCTCTCGCTCCCTCAGCGTCATCCACCCTCACTCTGATGGTTCTCTCGAGTCCACCTGACAGATGGGTCGCAAGCGACTTGCGGCAGACACCAAACTTAGAACTCCCAAGATGTTCATCAGAAAGCCCAAGAAAGGTAGCAACCAAGGTGGCACATTGGCCCCAGTGGCATACACACAGACGCCAAGCAAACAACAGCAACCTGGCAAAGAGGCTGTGGCTAAACCTGACTCGAAGCAACTTTATTAGAATATAGAGAAGTTGATCAAAGCCACAAACAGCAAAGTTGTTAAAGAGATAACAACAACATTTCTGTGGCACTTTTCTATCATAGGACTCAAAGCGCTTAGGCTCTCTCAGATTCAGTAGTTGGTAGTAGGATGAAGTATTAACACAACAAAAATTATATTTCTGCAAATGCCAAACTGAACAGGTGGGTTTTAATAAGGTTAAAGATCTCTTCACTGGGGGAACGTCTGCATGAAATGAGGAATGAAGGCCTTAGCAATGAAGAAATTAGGAGGGTACGGAGGAGGTGAGAACATATTGCACACAGAAAGATAATGACATGGCAGCCATTAGATCTCAGGAAGACTAGTAATTGCCCGAACTGTTCACGGCAGACAGTCCACCGGTGAAAAGATGGCGATGTTTGATCCGCCCCCTAAGATTATCATTGTGCCAAAATTTGACCCCTCACCCCAGAGTCAGCAGACACCTGGCAGCCAATCAGGTATCCATCCCTCCTTGACCCCCCCCCCCTCTCCCAATAAAAACGAGAGGGAGCACAACAGCCATTTTACATTCTGCATCGGGCTGCTGTGCAGGCACAGGCACAGTAGGGAGAGCTGTGCTGCTGAGAAGGAGAGCATAGTAAGCTTGCTGTTCTGTGTGTCAAGTGCTCTTAATGCTGCTACAGTAGTACTAGTTCACCAATGACCCAATGGTACTTGTAAGGGCTGTGTTTTTTTCTTGTTAATGTAGATTGCTGTTCTGTGTGTCCACTGTCCAGTGCACTTTAGATGTTGGAGACAGGTGTGCAGTGGTGCTATAGTAGTTCACCAACTAGCTAACCTAATAGCCCTTGTACGGGCTGTTATTTTTTTCCTTGCTATTGCTATATTGCTGTTCTGTGTGTCCAGTGCATACTTTAGCTGTTTTTATTTTTTTGTGATTGGTGCACATAGCATAAATGTATCTGTCACCTGAGTGAAGTGACATTCAGTTAAAAAAAAAAAAAACACCTGAGTGTCCAGACCAGAAACACTGCTGCCATCTATCTACCACTGTCTACTACTGTCCTGTATAAGACCTCACTGGCAGGCCCTATATTTTGTGGTGATTGTTCCACATATAAACCTATCTGTCACGTGAGTGAAGTGACATACAGTTCCTCACCGACACGGCCTTTGTTTTTGACTATATTAATATTGTTTAATAAAAAAAATGACAGGTTGAGGCAGGCCACACCACAAAGGTCGTAGGGATCATGCTGATGCGACATCCTGTGGCCGTAGCATATTGCCCAGTGTTCAGAAGGCACGTACCTTGAACTCGCAGAATGCTGAAGACGTAGTTGACTGGCTTACGCAGCACACTCCATATTCTACCACTTCTGCTAGGAACCTTGTCACTCCATCTTCATCCTGCTCTGATATGAGCAACCCATGTACCACATACTACCTCCTCCCCCACCACCACTACCACCACAGCCCCTTCACTTCATGTGTCCGAGGAGTTATTTACGCATCAGTTTTTTGAAATTAGTGATGCTCAAGCATTATTTCCAGGGGATGATGAAGGAGGTAAGGATGTTACACCTGATATGTATCACTCAGGCTACTTTGCACAGATCGACATAAGGGGCTTCATTCACAAAAGCATGATGATGCTTATCACGCTCGCGCTAACGTTTTGTGCGCATTATAATGTGCATAACGGTTTGCGAGCACAACCGTGGATTTTCACCCAGAAACACAAACGTTTTCGTGCATAAATGTGAATTTTCGCATGAAAGACCATTGGCTCGCAAAAATGTGCACGAAAAACGTTACGCCAGCTTCAGGGGTGATAATCATTATCACGGTTTTGTGAATCAAGCCCAAGGTGTGATGATGTCCCTGCTGCTGCTGCCTTTTGTGAGTTATCAGATGAAAGTGAAGCAGCTGATGCTGATGATGTGTCGATGGATGTGACGTGGGTGCCCAGAAAATGAAAACAAGAGGAGGATAGTTCAGAAGGGGAGACAGAGAGTCACAGAGGGAGGAGAAGACGAGTAGAAATCAGGGAGAGCTCGCCAGGTTCTGGTGGAAAAAAGCATGTATTGGCACCTGGGGTCAGCCAGACAACATGCACACCAACTTCTACTGTTACCACCACAGTTCCTTCATCACAAGGCTCAGCAGTGTGACATTTTTGTATGTGTCTGCCTCTGACAACAGCGATGCCATTTGCAACCTGTGCCATAAGAAACTGAGTCACGGGTAGACTCACACCCACCTAGGTACAACTGCATTGCAAAGACACATGAACTCCCATCACAAAGCACAATGGGAGCAACACCTGAAAATAAGCAGCGCACAAAGTCAAACCACCCTCGTCCTGATCCAACTTCCTCATTGTCTACCTCTGCTCACCTTGTCCCTTCTCAACCACTCTCCACTTCGACTCTCATCTTGACCAGTTCCTGCTCATCTGCCCACAGCCAAGTTTCTGTGAGGGACATGTTTGAGCATAAGAGGCAAATGTCTCAGAGTTACCCCCTTGCCCGGCATCTGACAGCTGGCTTGTTCAAACTCTTAGCCCACCAGCTTTTACCCTACCAGCTGGTGGACTCTGAGGCATTTAAAAAAAATGTGTCAGTTGGGACACCGGCAGAATTTTTTTCTCAAAAAAGGGAATACCAAACCTGTACCATCTTTAGAGATGGGCCGAACTGTTCTGCTGGCCAATAGTTCACAGAGCTGTGCGGCGGTGTGTGACGGCAGGGGTGCAGCTAAGGTTTTGGTGGCCCCAAGCAGCACATGACTTGAGCCCCCCCCCTGTGTCCCCGAAGTTGGCTGTGGCAAAAAAATGGTTGTGGCGTGGCCAAGGTGTGATGTGGGTGGAGCCAAATACTAGCAGAATACAGGTATTCCCCGGTTAACGAGATGGCGTACAGGTGGTGCCAGCAATTTAGGTAGTGAGCTATAGGTGCTGCAGTATAGGTAGCCAGGTACAGGTCCTGAGAGATCTGGGGCAGCCCCGGACTCCAAGAGGGAAGGAATGTGCGTCGCGCGCCGTGGCAAAAATTGGGTGTGGTCACTGGAAAGTGTGCGTGGTCATAGGTTGGGTCAAATGTACATGAACATAGCAGTAGTGTAACTTAAATATACTAGTCAGTATTTCACATAAATAAGCCCCTCACCTGGCTTATGTCTTGTCTTTGGTTGGCTGGCCTGTGTGTGCTGTACTCTGGCGGTTATGCTGAGCTTGCATGCTCCGTGTCTGCGGGTAGCATGCCCTGTCTGGTTGCCACCGATCTGAGGTCTGAGTGCAGAGGCAGCAGGTATTGGAAGCCGGCACACTGCGGGTGGAGGGCAGGGCAGTTTCTAGACTAAATTGCACCCAGGGCGAGGGTGTATAATTTGCCCCCAGGTATAAGTTAAGAAAGGTTAGGTAGGTGGCCCCAGTATAGGTAAGATAGGTTAGGTAGGTGGCCCCACTGTAGGTTGGATAGATGGCCCCAATGTAGGTTAGATAGGTGGCCCCAGCCCCCAGGCTCCAGTGTGTATGTCGGACTCTCATTCCTCCGATCGCCATGCAGCCTCCAGCTTTGTCTTCCTACTTCCTCTCCCGGCGTCTCCTGTGATGACGTTGTTACGTCATCACAGGAGGAGGAGGCGCTGTTACCAGACGCCGGGAGAGGAAGTAGCCCCCTAGCAACGCGCCGCCTCAGTACCCGGCTGCTTGCGTGTCATCGCTGACACGCAAGCTGAGCCGGACTGCAGGAGGGGAGGGGAGCAAGCCTGCCAGAGGGCCAGCAAGGCCCCCCATAAAGTGAGGCCCCAAGCGGCCGCTTGGCTCGCTTGCATACTGGTGGCACCCCTGTGTGACGGTGGTGCACAGAGATCTGTAATCAATGTAACAAGAAGGTTACAAGATAGAGGATATTGGCTATGGACATTTCTAAGGATATTGTTGTGGGAACATTTTTTAAAGGTACAGGTAAGTATTTATGATTAACTAACTGATGAACTGGCGTTGCCCGGGTATGTATTTGGCTGGTGTTGGCTCCGCCCACTTTTCCTAACTCTTATACACAATTACTCATTGACCAAGTTTGTGAGCTTTGGGGTCTTTGGCATAAATTATTTGTATATTCCCATACAAATTAAACAAATCAGATTGGCTGTTTGTGGCTGTGCCCCTCTCCACATTTGAACCCCAGTCACCCAATGACCAACTGTAGCAGGTTTGAGGCATCTGCTATTAACAGTGTAAAAATGCCAGCAATTTAAATATTCCCCTTGAAAATCAACAGGTGAATTTTGATTGGATATTATAGGCTCCACCCACTTCCCTGAATATTAATCTCAGTCACCCAGTGACTATCTGGGCAAAGTTCGAGAACCCTGCCATAAACCGTGTAAGAAGTGCTGTAGTTTATATTTTCCCAGTGAAATTAGTTTTTGGCTCTGCCCACTTTATGTAACCTGGACACACAGTAACTCAATGACCAAGTTTGTTAGCTTTGGGGTCCTTGGCATCAATAATTTGTACTTTCCTAGTGAAATGAAACCAATCTGATTGGCTGTTTGTGGCTTCACCCCCTTTTCTGAATTTGAACCCCAGTGACCATCTGTACCAGGTTTGAGGCTTGTGCCATTAACAGTGCAAGAATGGCAGCAATTGTAATATTCCCCTTGAAAGGTGAATTTTGATTGGCTTTTTAGACTTCACCCACTTTTCTGACTATTAATGTGCAAAGTTAGAGAATGCTGCCATTAACAGTGAAGAAGGGATGCAGTTTAAATTTTTCCAGGGAAATCTGTTTTTGACTCCACCCAGTTTTGTAACCTTGACACACACAGTCACTCAATGACCAAGTTTGTGAGCTTTCGGGTTCCTGGCATCAAAATTGTGTGAATGGAAGCAGTTTATCCAGCAAAGAAATCTAATTGTCTGCTTATGGCTCCACCCCTTTACTGAATTTGAACCCCAGTCACTTAATGACTGTAGCAGGTTTGAAACATTTGCCGTTAACAGTGTAAGAATGGCAGCAGTTTAAATATTCCCATTGAAAATAAATAGGTGAATTTATGAGCTTTGGGGTCTCTGGTCTCAATAAGTTGCATTTTCCCATTGAAATTAAACACATCTGATTGGCTGTTTTTGGCTCACCCCTTTTTCAAAATTTAAACCCCAGTCTCCCAGTGACTGACTGTACCATATTTGAGGCCTCTGCCATTAGGAGTGTATGACTGGCAGCGATGTAAATATTCCCCTTTAAAATCAATAGGTGCATTTTAATTGGCTGCTGTAGGCTCCACCTACTTTCCTGAATATTAATCCCAGTCATACAGTGACCAAATGTGTCAAGTTTGAGAACCCTGCCAATAACATAATGGTTTAAATCAATCTAACACATCTGATTGGCTGTTTTTGGCTCCACCCCCTTTAGTGAATTTGGACCCCAGTCACCCAATGACTTACTGTATCAGGTTTGATACATTAAGAGTGTGCCATTAAGAGTGTAAGAATGGTAGCAATGTAAATATTCCCCTTGAAAATGAATAGGTGAATGTTGATTGGCTGTGGTATGCACCAGCCACATTTCTGAATATTAATCCTAGTCATGCAGTGGCCAAAGGTGTCAAGTTTGTGTACCCTGCCATGTAAAAAATTTAGTTCTTGGCACCACCCACTTTTTCTAACCTTGGCATACAGTCACTTAATTACCAAGTTTATGAGCTTTGGGGTCCTTGGTATCAATTTGTATATTCCCATTGAAATTAAATAAATCCGATTGGCTGTTTTTGGATCTGCCATCTTTCTGAATTTGAACCCCCAGTCACCCACTGACCGACTATACGAGGGTTGAGGCATCTGCTATTAACAGTGTAAGAATGGTAGCAATTTAAATATTCCCCTTGAAAATCAAGAGGTAAATTTTGATTGGCTGTTGTAGGCACCACTAATTTTTCTGAATATTAATCCCAGTCACCCAGTGACCAACTGTGTAAAGTTTGAGAACCCTGCCATTAACGGTGCAACAATGGCCGCAATTTACATTTTTCCAGTGAAATTTGTTTTTTGCTCCACCCACTTTTTGTAACCTTGACACACAGTCACTCAATGACCAAATTTGTGAGATTTCAGGTTCCTTGTATCAAAAGTGTGAAAATGAAGCAGTTTATCCACCAATGAAATCTGATTGGCTGTTTTTGGCCCTGCCCCTTTAGTGAATTTGGACCCCAGTTACCCAATCACCGACTGTAGCAAGTTTGAAGCCTCTGCCATTAACAGTGTAAGAATGGTAGCAGTTTAAATATTCCCCTTGAAAATCAATACATGAATTTTGATTGGCTGTTGTAGGCTCCACCCACTTTCCTGAATATTAATCCCAGTCACCCAGTGACCAACTGTACAAAGTTTGAAAACCCTACCTTTAACAGTGTAAGAATGGGTGTAGTTTACACTTTCTCATTTAAAATGAATGGCTGAAATTTGATTGTCTGTTTTATGCTTCGCCCACTTTTCCTGGATTTGATAACCTCGGTCACCAAGTGACCAACTGTGCCAAGTGTGGGGACTTAATTACTGTGAGAATGGCAGCCTTTTACATTTTTTCCATTGACATGAATGGGTGAAATCTGATTGGCTGTTTGTAGCTCCGCCCAGGTGTGCAGGTTGGCCGCAAGACCCCTAGAACGTATCATCCCAGATAGTAAGGGCTCTGTATACCAAGTTTCGTTCAAATCGGTCAAGGCGTTTTTGAGTGATCGCGGCACATACATACTGTACACACACACACACACACACACACACACACACACACACACACACACACACACACACACACACACACACACACACACACACACACACACACACACACACACACACACACACACATACACACATACATAAATCCGATTTTATATATACCGTATATACTCATTATAAGCCGACCCGAGTATAAGCCGACCCCCCAACTTTTACCTTAAAAAAACAGGAAAAACTTAGTGTCCCAAGTATAAGCCAGGGGTAGGAAATGCAGCAGCTATAATAAGGTGTAAGCAGAGTAGGGAAACAGATTAAGGATTAGTATTATGCAATGCACATATAGGGGTGTTCATTGCCAGCATAGCATCAACTAAAAGGATGGATGAAGGACTGGTCCAGGGGCCCATTGCAGTTCAGCCTCTGCATCCCCTATTGCTAGTTAAAGTGGACCTGACCTCTTGCACAGGACAGAAGAAAAACATAGAGAAATGCACCCTGTATGTATTTATAGAGTTTAGCCTGTTTAATTCCCCATCATTAGTGTCTAATCACAAATTGTAAGTTGATCTGTTCCCTGGGTCCTCTGACTGCCACGGCATAGATGCCAGATAAACTAATTTGCAAGCACAGGCTGTTAACAATATATCTGCTTCCATGCATCAGGAAGTAGAAACACTGCAGATAGAAGTGACATGCTGATCCCTATCCCCCCCCCCCCCAGTCATAACTTAGTGCCAGTGTTGCCCTCCCCCTGCCTCCTCTATCAAATGTCGGTCAGCTTGTGCGAGCAATTTGTTCATTGTGACAGCCAAATGCACCGCAACTAATGTTACAGATCCCCGTGTCTGCAAACCCCATCCCCCTCATTGGCATATGCTGCGTGGTGTACAGCGGGAGCCTTCATTCACCCGTCCTCGCCGGCAGAACGGAGCAGCGAAGTACAGTATATGCCTGCTCTCTGTCTGTCCCCCATTAGCACATGCTGATAGGATATAGCAGGAGCGGGAGTCATTTCACTCACCGGCAGAATTCCCCTGCATGCCTGTCATGGACACGTTCCTAGGACACCCTCTAGTGGCGAGACGCCACTGCCTGACGTCATAAGAGCGAGTCCATGACAGGAATGCAGGGGAATTTTGCCGGAGAGGAACGGTGAGTGAAACAACTCCCGCTCCTGCTATATCCGATCAGCGTGTGCTAATGGGGGACAGAGAGCAGGCATATACTGTACTTCGCTGCTCCGCTCTGCCAGTGAGGATGGATGAATGAAGGCTCCTGCTGTACACCATGCAGCGTATGCCGATGAGGGGGATGACGTTTGCAGACACGGGGATCCTTCACAGCAGTTGCGGCCGGCACAATGAACAAATTGCTTGCACAAGCTGACCGGCATTTGCTAGATGAGGCACTCGGGGAGGGGGCGACACTGGCACTAAGTTATGACTCAAGTATAAGCCGAGACTCCCACTTTTGGGACAATTTTTCGGCTTATACTCGAGTATATATAGTATATAGATCAAGATTATTATGAATTAAATTAAGAAATTTGGTGTTTTTAGCACGCAAGGGGGCTTTGCTATTAACCGCTAAACTCGTCGGCACTGATACCTAGTCTAAAAAGCATGGTCAGGGCAGGTATATCACCTACACTGTCCCCTGGGTAAACATGCTGACGTCTGGGAAGCATGGAATGCTTGTCTCTACAGTGGAGTTAGTGTCACCGCCACGAATTGCATGCAAGCCTGCCACTTCTCCTCCTACTCCTACTCCATCCTCTTCATGATCGTCCTCGGCTGAGTCCTCCTCTACTGTTGAGCTCTCTTCTACTACAAATGCACACCCCCCAGCTCTCCAGACCCTTTTCCACATCCCAGGTACGATGTTGTAAGGCAGTCATGGGGATGACTTGCCTGAAATCCGAGATTCACACTGGACAAGTACTCCTGTCAGCTCTGAAGTCACAGGTTTATCAGTGGCTGACCCCGCACCAACTGAACTTTGGAAAAGTAGTGTGTGACAACGGAGCAATCTGTTTTCAGCACTGAGATTGGACAAGTTAAGACATGTGCCCTGCATGGCACATGTTCTCAATTTGGTTGTCCAGTGCTTTGTCTCTAAGTACTCAGGATTTCAGGATGACCTCAGGCAGTCCATTAAGGTGTCTGGCCATTTCAGACATTCATACACAGCCATGGCATGCCTTGCTGAGATTCAGCCGTGGCACAAAATGCCAGTGACAACCTGTGACACCAGACTCACTGGAATTCCACGCTAATGATGTTTGAACATCTGCTCCAACAATTAGCCATCAATGAGTATCTCTATAACCAGGGTGCTAGGACACGCTCTGCGGAGCTGGGGATTTTTTGTCCCATTACAAGGGGCTCCTGCGTGGTGCCTGCAGGCTAATGTGTCCATTTGAGGAGGTATCAAACCTGGTTAGTTGCACCACCATCAGTGACTTCATACCATATGTTTTTTTTTCCTGGAGCGTGCCCTGCGATGAGTGCTTGATCAGGCCATAGAGCAGCATGAACAGGAAGAAGAAGAGTTGTGGTCGAAATTACCAGAAGGAACCTTGTCATCTGCTGTACTTGTGGCAACACAGAGAGAGAGCAGATAAGGGGGTTGCTGAGCTTGGTTTCAACTCCAGGTATGTCACCTGGTCTGCCGGTGCACAATCCCTCTGCGGATCACCACTCCGCCACAGCAGATACAAATAGAAATGAAGGAGGCACTCAACTGGCGTATATACGCCAGTTGAGTGCCTCCTTCATTTCTATTTGTAACACAGAGAGAGAGGTCTGAAGAGGAGTCAGAGGCGGAAGGTTGCTTTAGACCAATAGGAGCAGGCCTCCCAGGCGGCTTGTCACCTTTTGGGGACCCCCGGTATTGTACATAACTGGTAGGAGGAGACCAAGACCTTGAATGACATTGATGATGGCGATGAAGGGGAGATGGCTACCTCTGCATGCAACCTTGTCAAAATGTGTTCTTTCATGCTGTCCTGCCTGCTGGAGGACCCCCTGTATAAAAATGCTAAAGGAGATGAACCTGTACTGGGTGGCAACACTTCTAGACCCTTGTTATAAGCATGAGGTGGCGAAAATGTTATTAACGTGCCATAAGTGTGGAAAGATGCAGAATTTGGAAAGCCGTCCGCGACAGATGCTATACAATACTTTTAAGGGTGATGTCACAGCAGGAAGTGAATATAACGGGAAGAAGTGGCAGTAATCCTCCCACGGCCATGCCTGCGAGGACAGGATGCTTTGCCGATGTGTTGGTAACTTTGGACATGCAAAGTTTTTTCAGTCCAAGAACCCTTTGGGATCCACCCCCAGAGAACACCTTCACCAACAGGTACTGGACTACCTGGCATTAATTGCAGATATCGACACTCTGAGGAGTGATGAACCCCTGGACTACTGGGTGTGCCGCTTGACTCCCCACACAGTGATCCTTCTCCGCCACCACCAACTACGGTCCAAGCCATAATGTTTTTGAGAAAAAATGTATACAGGTAAATACTACATTTTTCAGGCTGCTGCTACAGCAGCTGCAGCAAAACATGCAGGCATGCACATGCCAAATTTTTCTGGTCTCTGGTGCTACAGTGGCTGCAACAAAAAACAATTTATGTGACATGTACATGCCCAATTTTTAAGGCCTCTGCTACAGCAGCTGCAAAAAAACATAGTTTGTCAGGCATGTACATGCCATTTTTTTCTGGCCTCTGCCTGCTACAGTGGCTACAACAAAAAATAATTTTATCAGGCATGTGCATGCCAAATTTTTCTTGCCTCTGGTGCTACAGTAGCTGCCAAGGCCCCCCTTCATGATCATTACCTTTTCGTGGTGAAGGGGCTTGCATATCTCAATGAAGCAATGAGCTATATAATTGTGTTAGCACACCCAAGACAATAAGGTTGTTGTTTCATTGTGATCAGACTAAATTCGATGCGCTGCATACGTTTTGCCAAAATCATTTTTTTTGGTCCACAATAGAGATATCAATAAAGCCTACTAGGCGAACACTGGGCCCACACTGCAGAATCAGTGTTTTTTTTGTCACTTAACTGTCATTGAACTACCTTAGCCCGACCATAGGCGCTGGAAAACCGCGATTGCATGCACTGCCACAAACATATGCACAAGCATGGTGACCGCCACCACTACGCAAATATTGCCACTGAGAGGACTAACATTTACGTCCACGAGGTGTCAACTAGTAAAAACAATTATTCGCTCACCTGATGTTATTACTAAAGCTCTTTGGGGTGCGGTAAATGCAGCGTTTTGTCTGTCAGTGTGAACTGGGCCTAACCCCTACACTACCTGATCGACCTGTACAAACGCTGGATGTTTTAAAGCACTTTATTGCACAAATTTAGGAATGCAATGTGATTTCTGCCCTTTAGAGATTATAACATGCATCTGTATAAAATACGTATTTTTTGTGCAAGTTTTCCATGGAACCACCTCTGACATGACACTGTCCAGGTGTTAGGACCCTTTAAATAACTTCTCCATCAGTTTTGTGGCCAGAAACAGTCCCTAAAAGTGTTAGAATTCGCCTGCCCATTGAAGTCTATGGCGGTTCACGCGGTTTGCAAACTTTTGAGGAAAATTCACGTTCACAAACGCAAAATTTGATGTTGGGTCCATCACTAAGGAAGACCAAAAGAAGAAGAACAGGAGGAGGAACATTAGGATCTGCGGGGTCTCCAAATCAGTTACCAAACTGGTCCATTATCCCACCAGTTTGTTTTATACTCTTCTCCCTTACTTGCCGAACTCTGAATTTCACATTGGCAAGGCGCACCTTCAGTCCTACGCCCTAAGCCCAGAGATTGTAAACCTCCCCACGATGCGGTGATTTACTTACACTACTTTAGCATGAAGGAAGCTATATTAGCTACAGCAAGGGAGTCACCAGATCTTTCCTACAAAAGAGATTACATTACTTTATTTCCTGATCTGTCTCCAATCATCCTTAAAGGAATACTATCGATTGAAACGACTTTTTTTTCTTTAATACTCTATATTAGTGTACACATTACCACTAGTGCTAGGGGCACTTTATTTATTCACCCAGGTCTCTCTCTCGCTATCCCTGCTTAAAAATTCATTTCTCACACAGCTCATAGTAGTTTGGGTCGCGTACGTTAAAAAGGGGCGCTGGGAAAAAAGGGCGCCGGGTTTTTAACGATAAGCATGGATAACGTTTAAAAATGTATTGTACTGTATTTCGTTTAAAATTAATGTTTTTTAAAGTTATAAATCATTAAATAATGTGCATTAAATTGGCAATTGTAAAAACGTTAATCTTTCGTTTAAATACTGAAACGTATAATAACGTAAAAAAAAAAAAATTACTAAGTAACCCTCCCTGTACCTACCCCTAACCCCTAGACCCCCCTGTTGATGCCTAAACCTAAGACCCCCCCTGTTGGTGCCTAAGTAACCCTCCCTGTACCTACCCCTAACCCCTAGACCCCCCTGTTAGTGCCTAAACCTAAGACCCCCTGTTGGTGCCTAAACCTAAGACCCCCCTGTTGGTGCCTAAACCTAAGACCCCCCTGTTGGTGCCTAAACCTAAGACCCCCCCTGTTGGTGCCTAAACCTAAGACCCCCCTTTTGGTGCCTAAACCTAAGACCCCCTGTTGGTGCCTAAACCTAAGACCCCCCCTGTTGGTGCCTAAACCTAAGACCCCCCTGTTGGTGCCTAAACCTAAGACCCCCCTGTTGGTTTTTTCGTTTAAAAATAATGTAAAAAAAAAAAATGTACTGTTTTTCGTTTAAAAATAATGTTTGAAAAAAAATATTGTACTGTTTTTCGTTTAAAAATAATATTTAAAAATGTATAAATCATTAAATAATGTGTAATCATAAGAAGCAGTAATAAAACATTAAGTCTCCGGGCGCCGCTTTTAAAACGTTATTTTTCACCGGCGCCCTTTTTTCCTATCGGGCGCCCATTAAACGATATTTATTATAGGAGTGAATGGCGGCGCCCGATTTGTCCACTAGCCTCAGGCGCCCGAATTTACTGTTTCCGTTTGGGTCACCCTGAGCTGTTTGGTTACTCTGTCACACAGCTCACAAATATATATCACTGTGTCACTCACAGCATGCAGGAGACATGAGGAGAAATAGGCTGATATAAGGTGGTAACAGATAACTAAATGAGCTGTAATATTGCTGGAAAATAACTAGCTATAACACTAGTCTGTGTTTACACTAAGACTGGCTGCCTGCTTGTGGTGATTCACTCCAGGCTGCATCCACTTTACAAGCTGCTGAGAGGGGCAGCCCACTGTTTACAATTAGCATTATTAGTATCTTTATCAGTCAAGAGAAGCAAAGATAATAAACACACATTGCTAGAATATTTAACCCCTTACCACCATATCAATAAGATTCTTTCAGCAAGATGATATTTAAACTATAAACTGAGGAGTTGATAGCAACTCCCCTGTGCAGAGACATGGTCTAGCCCTCTGGGAGCCCTCAGTATTTAGATACATTTTGTATCAAACACTGACGCCAAAACTGACGGAGAAATTTACAGCTGAGAGGAACAGCTGTGTGAGGAATCAAATTGCTCCTAGTACTTGTCCTAATGTGTGCTACAACATACAGCATTTAAAAATAAATGCATACATCGATAGTATTCCTTTAAGGGTCGAAGGGACATTAAGCCTCTGTCTTCATTTTTGATAAAGCACAAAATCCGATACTCCTGGGGTTTTCCATTTAAATTGCTGATTCTACACAATGCGAAACAACTCAACATATTCGGCCCGCACATGATCCAAGATTCAAGATAACCTGTGTAAACTTGGTAGTAGAGACCCGATGACGTCACGTACACCACCAGACCCGCGCCGTGGAACGCACATGACGCGGACCTGGAAGCCGACCTGGCAAGGTCGGCTTTTTCCCCGCTTGACACCGGGAGGGAGAGGAGCTGCTACGAGGGCACCGATCGACTGCCAGGAGCTGAAAGAAGCGCGGATCTTCCCTTTAAGCCGAGAATTATATGCTACTCCTGAAGATGTCAATTATAAAACTGTCTTATTTGCAAAACGCGTTGAGACACTGAGTATATCTCGGCCATTGTATATCTATTGCTATTTGAGTATATACGCAAACTCTGATAACCAGTGTGACCCCACTTTAGTTTTTATAGAGTGGGGTTCAGTACTTGGGAGTGAATGCCGTTCCAAAACGCCCCATTCAGGGGAGCAATTTAAAAATTGTATGAGGAATTATTGTTATTGCATGTAACACTTATTACTGTGATGGCTATATCAGCTTGTGTCTGTTCCAGCTATATGCAAATTTTCTTAAATATTTTTTTATGTGTTTATAATGTGTTTTAATTATTAGATGATCTGACTCAAAACTTGTCCCTATATCAACAACATTGAGAAGCTGGTTGTCCCCAAAAGCCCTATTTGCCCAAATCAAGATTAGCATGTTATGAGGGCTAAAAGGGACATACCTATATGTAACTTTATTGGATAATATTATTTACCAGGACCCATTGGTCCATCTATACTTAGGGCATTTGAATCAGTGTGGTCCAAGGTCGTTTGAAAAAAATTGACAAGTCCAAACTGCCAGCCATTGCTGAGTCAGATGAGTAAACTAATGACTGACCAGAATTCCTCCCTGGGCTGTTAACCGTATTAGTCTATACCATGCATGTCTTGAGCTATTACCTTTGCAAAAATTGATCTTGTGATACATGATGCCTCATGGTCTGATTTTCTCTACACACTTTGGGCATACTGATCCCCACATGAAAGCTGCTGGTATGACCGCGCAGCTTAGAACAATGTTATTAATTAATTAATTAATTAATAATTTATTCACATAGAATGTTTTTGTTTTATTTGCTCCTGCTGATTTGCCATACTTGTCCTATACCTGCATGTTATTACTCAGTCCCTAATGTGGTTACTTGATGCAATTGGTTCATCTCATGAACACATTATCCTGCCTTATGCACACAGCTACCTCACCATCTTGTTTCTGTCCCTTCCTGAATTTACCATATATCTCCCGAAGGCTATAAGTAGTGTTCCTCTATTAGGTTACTAATATGTCCTGCCCTACCTCTGATGATTTAACTCCACTGGGTGCCGCAGACCCCAGTGCTCTGAATTGTGACAGCCTATTCCCTGTGTGATTTGAATTGTTAACCCATAACATCAAAGGCCTAAATTCCCCTAATAGGAAGAGGCTGGCCAGTTTAGCTTACAAGGCCATGGGAGCAGATGTTATTATACTCCAAGAAACCCACTTCAGAAAAGGCTCTGAACCCCAACCCCATAAAATCTATCCTCATACATACTCTCCTTCACCTGGTAAGAAGTGCTGGGTAGCCATGATATTTAGGAAAAATGTCTTTCTTGAGATGCACAAGGTGATCAGGGATACTCAAGGCCAGGTCTTAAGTGTGGTAGCTAGACTTCTTAGGCCTATACTGTATATACCTTTTTTCTGTATACGCACCCTCATAGGGTCTTAAGCAGTTTCTATCAACCCTCTCTGATAACATAACAATACATAGAGAGAGGGAACTGGTGGTGGCAAGTGATTTTAATGCCTCTCTGGACATTACCCTCACAGGTTCTCAGAGGCCCTTTTTTAAGGTGGCTATATTCTCCAATGCCATGGTCCTCAACCCATACCTTACTCCCCAATCTCTTTAAAATACCAGAGGACTTCTGCAGGGTCTTGTTCTTCAAAATTAATATATCCAAATTGGAGGCCATGACTTTTAGAATGCCCCCCTTGCAACAGGAATCCACCTTTAAATTCAAACTACAGCAGAAGGCTGTGAAGTACCTGGGTGTTCAGCAAATTATACACCAATATTAATTAATATGTATGGCCTTCTAAAGGAGTGGAATATATATAACATTTTCCTTAAGAAGCTCCAAGCTCATTTTGGGCAGGTAAACCTCCTGAAATAAGTTATGCATATTTAACAAGATGATAGTTGCACGGTGGCGTAGTGGTTGTCACTCTTGCCTTGCACGCTGGATTCCCGGTTTGAAACCCAGCCACGACAACATCTGCAAGGAGTTTGTATGTGCTTCCTGTGTCTGCGTGGGTTTCCTCTGGGCACTCCGGTTTCCACATGCCAAAAACATACAGATAAGTTAACTCACTTCACTTTAAAATTGGTCCTAGACTACGATACATGCATTACATGATACATGCATAGACATATGACTATGGCAGGGATTAGATTGTGATCCTCTCTGAAGGAAAGTTAAGTGACAATGAAGAATGAACTGTCTGAAAATCGGTTCATGAACGGTGCGCAAACAATTCTGTTTCTTTTCGCAAACGCGGTGAACCGCCATAAACTTCAATGGCCTGGCGAACGCTAACACCTATAGTGTGCAAATTTGGACAGAGGCGCCAGGCAGGTTAAAATGATCTAAAAACAACTAAAAAGGAGGAGTACAGGTGGACTTACCTCCTGAAATGATGGACAATCAAGATTGTTCAAATCGCAAATAACAATTTATTTTGGCACTCCGCAACGCGTTTCGCAGGTATAACCCGCTTCATCAGGCAAGGAGTGCAAGCTCAAAAAGGTCCAATAGTGGCAATGCGCCTCTGTCGCATTGCCACTATTGGACCTTTTTGAGCTTGCACTCCTTGCCTGATGAAGCGGGTTATACCTGCGAAACGCGTTGCGGAGTGCCAAAATAAATTGTTATTTGCGATTTGAACAATCTTGATTGTCCATCATTTCAGGAGGTAAGTCCACCTGTACTCCTCCTTTTTAGTTGTTTTTAGATCATTTTAACCTGCCTGGCGCCTCTGTCCAAATTTGCACAGTATATAGTCCACCTTGGGTGGAGGGGACTGTCCCCTTCTTTCTATCTACAGAGAGCGACTTCTTAAACCTGAGTGGGGTCAGGTTCTAATACTCCCCACCTGCAGTTCAAGTGGTTGCCTATGTGGTAACCCGTGTTTGTGAGTATATCCACATCTGTTAATTATTTCGCCAACAATTGTTAGACTTACTGCACTATATTGGGCTCTCGGTTTTTCTTTTTGTTTCAAGTGCTAACACCTATAGGGACTATTTCTGGCCACAAAACTTATTTAAAAATTGTTTAACAACTTCAGGTTCGGGTTGTTTTCACCTTATGGACGAGAGGAATTTTCACATTTCAGCACTTCTCCCATTCATTCCCCAATAACTTTATCACTACTTATCACAACAACATGATCTATACCTTGTTTTTTTCGCCACAAATTAGGCTTTCTTTGGCTGGTAAATTATGCTAAGTATTATTTTATTCTAAATGAATTTAAATGGGAATATTAAGAAAAAAAATTAAAAAATTAATTATTTCTCCATTTTCCGTTATTATAGTTTTAAAATACAACTTTCTACTGTGGATAAAAGCCACACATTTTATTTGCTCATTTGTCCCGGTTATTGCAACTTTAAAAATATATCCCTAGTACAATGTATTGTGACAATATTTTATTTGGAAATAAACTGTAATGGCAGTCATGTGACACAGGGGAGAGATCAAATTACAACTTGTGATTACAGACAAATGAGGAGGAATTAGACAGGCTAAACTCTATACATGCATACAAGCTGCATTTCTCTATGTTTACCTTCTGTGCTGTGCAAGAGATTGGGTCCAGATGGGGGGATTAGACAGGCTAAACTCTTAATATACAGGATCTTCTCAAAAAATTAGCATATTGTGATAAAGTTCATTCTTTTCTGTAATGTACTGATAAACATTAGACTTTCATATATTTTAGATTCAAATACACACAACTGAAGTAGTTCAAGCCTTTTATTGTTTTAATATGGATGATTTTGGCATACAGTTCATGATAACCCAAATTTCCTATCTCAAAAAATTAGCATATTTCATCCGACCAATAACAGAAAAGTGTTTTTAAAACAAAAAAAGTCAACCTTCAAATAATTATGTTCAGTTATGCACTCAATACTTGGTCGGGAATCCTTTTGCAGAAATGACTGCTTCAATGCGGCGTTGCATGGAGGCAATCAGCTTGTGACACTGCTCAGGTGTTATGGAGGCCCAGGATGCTTCAATAGCGGCCTTAAGCTCATCCAGAGTGTTGGGTCTTGCGTCTCTCAACTTTCTCTTCACAATATCCCATAGATTCTCTATGGGGTTCAGGTCAGGAGAGTTGGGAGGCCAATTGAGAACAGTAATACCATGGTCAGTAAAACATTTACCAGTGGTTTTGGTACTGTGAGCAGGTGCCAGGTTGTGCTGAAAAATGAAATCTTCATCTCCATAAACCTTTTCAGCAGGTAGAAGCATGAAGTGTTCCAAAATCTCCTGATAGCTAGATGCATTGACCATGCCCTTGATAAAGCACAGTGGACCAACACCAGCAGCTGACATGGCACCCTAGACCATCACTGACTGTGGGTACTTGACACTGGACTTCAGTCATTTTGCCATTTCCCTCTCCCCAGTCTTCCTCCAGACTCTGGCACCTTGATTTCCGAATGACATGTAAAAGTTGCTTTCATCCAAAAAAAAGTACTTTGGACCACTGAGCAACAGTCCAGTGCTGCTTCTCTGTAGCCCAGGTCAGGCGCTTCTGCCGCTGTTTCTGGTTCAAAAGGTGGTTCATGCTTCCATCTGCTGAAAAGCTTTATGGAGATGAAGATTTCATTTTTCAGCACGACCTGGCACCTGCTCACAGTGCCAAAACCACTGGTAAATGGTTTACTGACCATGGTATTACTGTGCTCAATTGGCCTGCCAACTCTCCTGACCTGAACCCCAAAGAGAATTTGTGGGATGTTGTGAAGAGAAGGTTGAGAGACGCAAGACCCAACACTCTGGATGAGCTTAAGGCCGCTATCGAAGCATCTTGGGCCTCCATAACACCAGAGCAGTGCCACAGGCTGATTGCCTCCATGCCATGCCGCATTGAAGCAGTCATTTCTGCAAAAGGATTCCCGACCAAGTATTGAGTGCATAACTGAACATAATTATTTGAAGGTTGACTTTTTTTTGTTTTAAAAACACTTTTCTTTTATTGGTCGGATGAAATATGCTAATTTTTTGAGATAGGAAATTTGGGTTTTCATGAGCTGTATGCCAAAATCATCAATATTAAAACAATAAAAGGCTTGAACTACTTCAGTTGTGTGTTTTTGAATCTAAAATATATGAAAGTCTAATGTTTGCCAGTACATTACAGAAAAGAATGAACTTTATCACAATATGCTAATTTTTTGAGAAGATCCTGTACATACAGGCTGCATTCCTCTATGTTTACCTTCTGTCCTGTACCAGAGATCGGTGTCCAGAGGGTGGATTAGACAGGCTAAACTCATACATCATTTCTCAATGTGCCTTCTGTCCTGTGCAAGTGTTCAGGTACACTTTAAAATTTAGTGTCGCCCCAATGACGTCACACTGCTCCTATACCGCCGCACCCCTGCTGATTGGCCATCGGGATCCAGGAAGCAGAGAGGAGATGGGGATCCCAGTGCCCGGCAATGTGAGCCTTAAATCCCGCTGAGCAGCACTGATCGCCCGTGGGACCCAGGTAAGCAACAGGGGCTGCCATTTTAGCTACACTCGGGCTTACTGCTCCCAGCTTCTAATTCTTAGCCCGAGCTACACTCGGGCTTACTTCTAGGGAGGTTAATATCTACAATGTACTATGAGGTGTGGTAGCATACACTTGCTGAAGTCATCCTGGCCAAGTGGCAGACTAGATTTGATGCTGAATAGGATGAGAAAGAATGGAGTTCCATTTACTTAAACCATAGCTTAATTAATAAACTGCACAATTAATGAGAGGGGTTACAAAATCCTCAACGATTGTTACAGGACCCCCTCTTTGTTTAAACACGGTCTTGTGGGCTCTAACACATGTTTTAGGGGCTGTGGGATCTCTGCAGATCAGGCCCACTGCTGGTGTTTTTGTCCTACGGTCAGTCAATTGTGGGCAGTTTTAGTTTGGCATTGGAGGTACTTGACTCCCACCTTTCCTCAGATCCATGGATAGCCTTGTTCCATAAAAGGGCTCCTTCCCTGTCTAAACACCAAAACTTCCTTTTAGCTTAATTCTATAATACAGCTAAAGTTATTATCCCCAGAGAATGGTATTCTTACCATTATTTTACTATCACTATAAGCAAACTCTGTTCTCAAATTCTCCCTCTACTGATGCCTAATGAGGATACAGTGGAAACTGTTACAATAAAATATACTGTTTGACCACTCCCACTTTTGAGACAATGCCCTTTACATAAATAAAATTATCATTTAACCTTCTCCATTAACTGTTCTCCCTATTTATTTATTTTTTTTTTTACTATTTTATTATTTTCTGAGGTCAAGGTAAAAACAACACACTGTAGCAAAAATCCACCTGTATTTCAAAATCAAATATCATCATTATAAATCATGACAGAAGCATAAATAGGAGAAATAACTAAATAGCAGTGTTTTCCCTTTTAACCACTTGAGGACCACAGGCTTACATGCCCCTAGTGACCAAGCGATTTTTTACAATTCAGGCCATTGCAGCTTTAAAGAGAACCTGAACTGAAAATCAAAAGTCAAAATAAACATAAACAAGTCATACTTACCTCCTGTGTAGTCTACTCATCATCAATCTCTTATTCCTCTCCTGCGTCCTGTTTGTCCACTGTGATCAACAAAATTCTCTGTCCTCCATTTTTAAAATGACCATTACCCCATAACGGCTTCCTGGTCAGCACGCTGTTAAACTGTAATATCACCCACTTAAGCCATAGAGAAACATGGACATTACCTTGCACATTCAGTTGTAACTGACAGCAGCTGATATATAACTGACAGCGACTGGTATATTTCAGTTCTGACAAAATATTGTCAGAACTGGAAGGGATCACTGTAAGAAGAAAATGGTTAGCTTCAGAGGAACTGATGGTGAGGTAAGTATGTGATATTCATTTGCAGCTACATCATGTGTTTATTTTAAATAATTTTACTCAGTTCAGGTTCCCTTTAACAGCTTGCTGCATGGCTTTACAACTTAGAACACAAATTAATCCTCCCTCCTTTTGTTGCCACCAACAGAGATTTCTGTTGGTGGTATCTGATTACTGCTGCAACATTTCTTTTTTTATTACAGGTAGTCCTCGGTTAACGAACGAGATAGGGACTGCCCACTCGTTCTTAACCTGAATCTGTCCGTAAGTCGGGACTACCTGTTCTGGCCCGTTCCTCGGCGGTAGAAGGTGCCCTCGTGGTGCCCGGAAGGTCCGCAGCCCGTCCTCTCGCTTCCTCCATTGTTCCCCGGCGGCTCCTGGCTTCATATGCGGCGCATAATGACGTAATCAGGAAGAGCCCCCTAGTGGCGGCGCTTCCTAATTGCGCCATTATGCGCCACATGTGAAGCCAGGAGCCGCCGGGGAACAATGGAGGAAGCGATAGGACGGGCTGCGGACCGGGCACCACGAGGGCACCTTCTACCGCCGAGGATCAGGTGAGTAGGCCTCTATTTACCTTCCGCTGCCCATATTCTTCCTTTTCAACGGGGCAGAATAGGTAGTCCCCGGCGGGCGTGACGTCATGCGACGGGGCGGAGCTATGGTTGCAGCGTTCGTATCGGCGGGTCGTTCGTAAGTCGGGCGTTCGTAACTCGGGGACTACCTGTATTCATTTATTGTATATATTCTATTAAAATTGTTTGTTTTTCTTTAAATTTTCCATCACACCCTCTCTCACTCACCCGACAGCCAATCACAGAAGATCGCCTCTCATAGGCATCAGCCTATGAGAGTGATCTCTTTCCCTGCCACTCGAGGGGACAGCTCAGTGACAGAGCTGTCCCACCGTACTGCGCTACAGTAGATCGCAGCACCGTACATGTAAATAAACTGTTTTTTTTTTTTCTTTCTAACAGCCTGCCGCTCACGATCGTGGGCTAGCAGGCTGATCGCAGCGGCCTTCTGTGTCCCCCTGCAGGGAACAGGCGCTGAGCAAGCCGAGCACTGATTCCCTGCTAATCTTGCGCATCGCAAGATGACGCAATTCCGCTTTAGGAGGTCCTGGGGGAGCCAATCTGCGGCCGCAATCCTGCATTAGGCAGTCGCAGAGTGGTTAATTTAAAAACTATAATGGGTAAAAAGTGAGATATAATGCATCCTGTACATTTTTTTTTTTTTTTACTAAATTATTCTTGGGAGAAAATACTTCCCAAAGACTGTCTTATGTAGCGATAACGTTATTGTTGGTGATTAAAGTGGGACACAGCTGAAATGTTAAAACTGCTCTGGTCCTTAAAGGAAACCTGAGATATATATACCTGAGATTATTATTGCTCTCTTGCCATTAGGGTTGCCAGGTGTCCGGTTTTACACCGGACAGTCCGGTTTTTGTGCGCTGTGTCCGGTGCAAAAAGGCATGCTAAACCGGACAATTAAGTTGTCCGGTTTAGAGCCCCCCCCCGCAGCGCAGGAGGAGAACAGCGCAGCAGAGAGAGAGCTGGGAGCAGCGGTGGAGAAGGGGGGCAATCTCCCCCCCCCTTCCCTCACCTTAGGGTGCTCTCTCTCCCCCGCTGTCTCCTCCAGGATGATGTGCAGGCTGGCGAGTGGCTGCAGGCGGAACTTACCTCTGTGTAGCTCCAGCGCCGGAAGTTCGGGTCCCGCAGCCGCTGAGATTCGACTCAAAAAAGATCCGGATCAAAGATCCGAATCATTCATGAGCCGGACAACACTAATCAGTCTGAATAGTGTTGTCCGGCTCATGAATGATTCGGATCTTTGATCCGGATCTTTTTTGAGTCGAATCTCAGCGGCTGCGGGACCCGAACTTCCGGCGCCTGCGACACAGAGGTAAGTTCCGCCCGCAGCCACCCGCCAGCCTGCACATCATATTGGAGGAGACAGCGGGGGAGAGAGAGCACCCTAAGGTGAGGGAAGGGGGGGAGATTGCCCCCCTTCTCCACCGCTGCTCCCAGCTCTCTCTCTGCTGCACTGTTCTCCTCCTGCGGGAGGGGGGGGGGGGGCGGGGGGCACCTGGCTACCTATTCTGGGCACATATACCCCCTGGCTACCTATTCCGGGCACATATAGCCCCTGGCTACCTATTCCGGGCACATATAGCCCCTGGCTACCTATTCTGGGCACATATAGCCCCTGGCTACCTATTCTGGGCACATATAGCCCCTGGCTACCTATTCTGGGCACATATCGCTCCTGGCTACCTATTCTGGGCACATATACCCCCTGGCTACCTATTCTGGGCACATATACCCCCTGGCTACATATACTGGGACATATATACCCCTGCCTACGTATACTGGGACATTTACACCCCTGCCTACATATACTGGGACATATATACCCCCTGGCTACATATACTGGGCACATATATCCCTGGCTACATATACTGGGAACACTGGCTGTTTGTCATTATGTGCATTTAGTGGTGAAAAGCTGTCTCTTTTGTGCATTTACTGGTGAAAAGCTGTCTCTTATTATGTGCATTTACTGGTGAAAAGCTGTGTCTTATTATGTGCATTTACTGGTGAAAAGCTGTCTCTTGTGCATTTACTGGGGAAAAGCTGTCTCTTATTATGTGCATTTACTGGGGAAAAGGTGTCTCTTATAATGTGCATTTACTGGTGAAAAGCTGTCTCTTATGTGCAGTTACTGGTGAAAAACTGTCTCTTATGTGCACTGGACCAGTACTACTGGTGAGGACAGTTAGTGACATGGCTATGTACTCTGTAATGTGCTGCAGAAGATGTCAGTGCGATATAAATACTATAAATTTTTTTAAAAAAAAGCCCATTGCTTAGTCCCACTCTACATAAAAGTGCGCTTCTGACTCCGCCCCTAACTCCACCCCTAACTCCACCCCCTGTCCGGTTTTCTCCATCAGCCGACCTGGTAACCCTACTTGCCATCCTCCTCCTTGTTATTCCGCAACAGCGCTTGAGCAGCCCGAGCACGTGCTCCCATCGCCGGGAGTGTTCTGCACCTGCATAGTACTACTGCGCAGGTGCAGAACGCTCCCGGCAATCAAGGTGCAGCGGAGGAGCGTGCATGGCTGAACTGGGCATGCACCGACCAGCCCCCGACTGGATTTTCTGGAGCCAGTTGTGGAAGAACATGGAGGCGGAGGAGGACAGTGAGAAAGCGATAAACCTGGAGGGGGCTGGTGGAAGCCCCAGGTATGTATATTTTTTATTTTATATCCCATCTCAGGTACATTTTAAGGCTGGATTCACAGTGGTCAATTGCATATCACATGCCTTAAAATGTGTTAACTGCAATGGAGAGTGGACATAGACTTTAATGCAAAGTCTGCATGCAGCAAGTTAGAATAACGCGATCTGTTACTGTGAACAGGCCCATAGAATTGTATGGGCAGTAAGTTGACATGCAGAATTTTTCTGCAACGCAACTGAGCACTGTGAACCTAGCCTTAGGCTAGGTTCACAGTGCCAACGCGCGTTGCGCTGTTACACAACGTGGCTAAAACGCAACGCTAAATAGCAAGTAAAGTGGTAACGTTAGCATGCGATTTAACGGAGGCACAACAATCAAAGTAGCATCATAATATGCGACGTTTGTGTCGCACATTTACAGCTATAAATAAGCATTTGTATGTTTGAAAAATCTGAGGTATAGGTGAAGTTGGTTAGTCAGTATGTGTGCTAGCATAGATGCGCAAATGTTTGGTGGTGGTTGTTTATTATTTTTTATGCGCCTTTTACAAAGGCAGAGGAGGAGGAGGAGGTATTGGGTACATCCTCTCCTAGAAGAAAGGGTTGAGAAGGGCTATTTTGGAGTTTTGTACCCTGATCTGATAGCTGATCCTGAGAAGTTTTTTAATTTTACCCGCATGTCAATAGCAAGGTGAGTATTTAGTGTGTGAGCCCCTATTAAATGTGTTTTTCATTTTCACATTAGCTTTCAACGTCTCTTGGAGCTTATTCGTGTTGATATTACCAAAGAAAATGTCAATTTCAGACCTTCTATCTCAGCAGAGGAGAAACTATTGGTGACATTGAGGTATGATGTTAATAAATCTCTATATAATGTACTTGGCATAGTTATGTGAATGTTAAAAATGTGTTATTTCGTGTAAACGTTCTTAGCAACTATATTGTCAAAGTGTTGTTTTTCTAAAAAATGCATGTGACATGTGTAAGCAAGGGCTCCTAAGTAGTATGATTATCTATCGAACACATGTTAATATTTTAATAGTGTTGTCAATATTTTTTTATTTGTCTGCAAATATTACTATTGTAGTCTTGCAAGGCTTCATCAAACAAGACTCATGAAGATGTATAATATCCTTTCAATGAATACCTATAAGTTAATGTCTGTTGAACGTAAATACAATATGTTTGGTGTTGTTGATACTTACAGACCAGTGTGTAATGTAAGTACATTTTTGTGTGGTAATCCTTGTTCAAGGATATTTTTGTGGTTGTACAATGTAAAAACTATTATGAATCTCTTTATAATGAGTGCTTTCACAAGGTTGTTGTATAGTGTTCTAAATTTTGAAACATTGAGGTGTAATGGTGTGTGTTTCGTTATTTTGTATTACAGATATCTGGCTACGGGCCAGTCTTTTGCTTCCCTACATTATTCTTTCCGTCTGGGCAAATCCACAATAGCTTACATCATTCGAGACACCTGTAAGGCAATTTGGAAGAGAGTGGCTCCAATTTACATGGCCCCACCTGATCAAAGCACATGGCAACAGATAGCGGATGGTTTTTGGGACATAGCTGATTTTCCAAATTGTCTGGGAGCCATTGATGGCAAACATGTGCGCATCATTATGCCTCCCAAGTCTGGGAGCCGATATTATAATTATAAACGTTATTTTTCTTTAGTTATTTTGGCTATTGCTGATGTAAACAGTAATTTCATTTATATTGATGTTGGTTCTTATGGCAGCTCCTGTGATTCCTTTATTTTCCATCATTCAAATTTTTATCAAAGAATGGAAGCAGGTCTTTTGGGTTTTCCACCTCCGAAACCATGGCCAAGACGAGCAGAACCAGCTTACCAATATACTTTGGTGGGAGATGAGGCCTTTGGCCTTGGTCCTCATATGATGAGACCTTATCCATCACGAGGTCTTAATGATGTTACCACCATTTTTAACAAACGCCTAACCCGGGCAAGGCGTGTTGTTGAATGTGCCTTTGGCATTTTGGTAAGCAAATGGCGGATTCTACACACACCTATTCAGCTTGATTTGCCAAATGCTGTTGCTGTCATAAAAGCAGCTTGTTGTCTACACAACTTTGTTAGGCAAAGAGAAGGTGGTAGACCAGATGACCCACAGGTTTGTGCTATGCAAGATGTGATAGCAAACCCCCCACGTGGCACCTCTGATGCTCTAAATATGCGCAATTCTATGGCACAATATTTTGTAAGCCCTGACGGATATGTTGCATGGCAAGATGAGTAGTTGTTCAAATAGTTTAAAACCACAATAGGACATTTTATTTGAATTTATGTAAACACACTGATTGAAAGTTCATTGATGTGTAAGTAGTCCTTATAGTTTGTAATTGTAGGGTAAAGTATTACATATTCAAAATAAAATATCTTGACACAATGAACGTTTGAAATGGGTTTATTTTCATGTTAATTTTTTTAAATGTGTGCAGCATTATAGGCCTTATTTGAGGTCTTAACAATGCTACAACAGGGTACCCAAATAAACAAAAGTAACATAATTACATTCATTATGACACTGTCAAATCAAATCACATTATAATTACCATGAAAATTATTTAATAAAATTGAGATTCCTGAGATGATGTTTCTTCAATACAGCTTGTTGTTTGTGATGGCATTTGAGAGTGAAATGGCTGAGGGTGTGGTTGTGTCTGATTGTGTTCATTGTTAGGAATATAGTGTTGTGTAATATATTCAGGATGATTTTGTTTGTAATATGGCAATTGTCTTTGTTGTGCATGTATTTGTTGTGAAGAACCGTATGGATGAGTGGCGGCATAACTTTTAGCCAAAGGTTGTGAATGTGCTGATGGAGGTTGTGAATGTATAGATGGATGTTGTGAATGTGCTGATGGAGGTTGTGAATGTATAGATGGATGTTGTGAATGTATAGATGGAGGTTGTGAATGTATAGATGGAGGTTGTCAATGTATAGATGGATGTTGTGAATGTATTGATGGAGGTTGGGAATGTATTGATGGAGGTTGGGAATGTATTGATGGAGGTTGGGAATGTATTGATGGAGGTTGGAAATCTTCACATACTGTATTAATGTGTTGGTCTTGGCTGTGACTGTTTATACTTGTATTGTGTTGGTATTTAATAATAACATCAAGAATTTCTTTATGCATGAATGGTAGTGATTCTTCAGGGACTTTCTCCATATATGTAACCAGACTATTGGCCAGTTTGTGAATAGGTGACATCTGCTCTTGGCTCTGCTTCCATCTTTCCATCAATTGTTGAAAAGCATAAAACATATTGGTATCCACATTTTTTCCAGGTCCAACTAACTCACGAGATCTCTTTCGTCCAGTAGGGGCATTTTGGCTTGTGGATGGTGCAGCTTCTAGTGTGTCCATTTGTGACATTCCATCTTGAGTGTGGCTGCTCTCTGTCTCCAAAGCATCAATTTGGAAGCTATCCTCAGTCCTACACAAAGAAAAAATACAATGTTTTATTATTACATTTATATGCAAGATATGTAATCATAAGTACTGCCATATGTATGCTGCTTTTATTAGAGGCCATATATTCAAATGTGCCAGACAAACACTGTAAATCAAGATACATCTAACTCACAGTATAAAATTGTGACATTAACATCTGACCTATGTAATCAGAGGAGATTGAAATTTAACACATGATGACCACTATTACAAACATGTACACTGATGTTGGATTGTAGCATACAGACAATATGTAGAACTTTTGGCATTGCCTGTGGGCCCCTAGTGGCACAAAATTGCCCCAGAAGCTGGAAAAAACATTAGCAACTACACTTCGTGGAAAAAATATATATAAGCACAATTAAAAGCTGTGTCTTATCACACTTACTGTCTTTCATCAAAGGTAGGACGTAGAAATTCCAGCTGCTGAAAGTGGCAATATTTGCTCACATAGGCTGGTCCACTTCCACTTTTTGCACGTTTCTCCTTTTCTATCTCTCTTTTGTAGTTATCTTTTACAGCTTTCCAACGATCTCGCATTTCAAGGACTGAAATATACATATAAGAATAAATCATTATATGCATAGCAAACATGTAAAACATTTATATAACATGTTAAAAACATATATAATTATGATCACTATACCTTTAACTCAATAAGCTTTATCAAACACTATATCCTAAGCTAGATAAAGTATCTGATGGGTAAAATCGATTTCTGAAGTCACTAAGGTGTTATACATTTATGGAAGGTGTTATTGTTAAAAGTGGGAAAACATCCATAACACCTTTGTCAATTTACAATTCGATTTTTACCATGAGGTACATTATCACACAATTCCCAAAATGTTGGATAAAGCTTCGTGAAGTGCGTCTTTTAGGTGTCATTTACTGTTAGAAATGTGGAACATGTAACAATTTTTTGTAAAACATTTCAGCAAATGGCCAAATAATTATGCCAGTTTGCAAAACAATAGATAAATTAAGACTATAGCACAGCCAATACACTATGGGCTTTATTCTCAAAAGAGTGCTAACTGTTAGCACTCTTTTGTGAATCAAGCCCTATATGTACCGGTATGTATTAGACAGTTACATACATATTTGTAATAAGTGATATGCGAAACTTACACAGATAAATACATTTAGCTCTGATAGGCACAATACATACACCATGTTTCTGTAATGTTTTATAAGCATTGCTTATATTCCACTCAAAAGCAGTAGTAATATTTTCTATGCTATCGTATTCATTATGCGACTTAACAACCGCATACAAATCGAAAGAGTGCGGCTACTTTAAGACGTCTCTGAGTGGCGCGAAAGCGTGCCGTCATGTGATCCAATGAGGTTTAACAGTGCGTCTAGACGCTCATCCTGTTATGTGTAGACGCACACAGACCGCGCCTTGAGCAAGATGCCACCAGCAGTCTTCAGCGAGGAGGAGAAAGAAATTTTAGCCAAAGTAAGTGCACTTTCTACTTCATACCACATCCCACACCCATCCCATACCTTATAATATTTGTTAGGCATTCACGTTCACTTTGTCATGTAACAGTATTATTTACAATAATGGCTGAATGTCACAATACATTTTATGACCTCACCTTACTATTACAGATATGATCATTAACATGTGCCTTTTTTACATGCCAATACATATAATGAGGCCTCAGCTGCAATAGGATGTTAGCGACTTTAGAGGGACCAGTGCTTCTATTGTTGGTGAAATGTATTGTGTAATTATAAAATGATATCTTAGAGATGGCTGAATTTTGGGTTTTTTTGGGATTTTCAGACCATGTTTCACAACAAATATGACCTCATGAGGAGCAGGTATCAGAAGCACCGTGTTCTGCTTAGCCTGCAGGCACTATTCTTGCGTAATTATTTCAAGCTTCACTCCATCAGCTCTATTGTGAAACGTTGGTGTGACCTAAAAAGAAGGGACGTAGAGTGGCTGGAACAAATGAAGCAGGAATATAGACAGGGTAAATATACCACTATGAGTTTTTTATTTTGGCAAAATGATAAACAAATGGAAATCTTCATTCCCATTGCTGTGTACTTTAACATTCATGTTGTATTGTCATACAGAGGAACGAAGACGCCTCAGGACACGTCGTCTGCAAAGACAGCAAGACATTCATCCAATGACCAGAGCAACAGCTGCCAGAACTACTACACCACCTGACACACCACCAGATACTCAAACTCCAGCACCACCTGACACACCACCAGATACTCAAACTCCACCACCACCTGACACACCACCAGATACTCAAACTCCACCACCACCTGACACACCACCACCACATATCCCAACCTCTTCCTCCAGTGACAACTCTACAATGGCATTTTCACCAAGCCCTGCACCTTCCATAAGTTCTTCAGCTGATACATTGCCACTGGATTTGGATGATGTAGTTGAACAGGCAACAGATGTCCCACCACAGCCTCAGACATCACATCGTGAAAATGAACAATCAGGGAGCAACACCATAACCGATGGAAGTGAGTTAATCACAATAATACATTTTTTAAGCCGCACCAAGGACAACTCACTTGGTGATTTCACACTATTGCTGCTGGGAAGCATGCCCCTTTTTAAGGCCAGACCACAAACCAAGCCAGTAAACCACCATTATGTATTGCCTGTGCAGTGGTTTGTACATTAAAGTATTTCCTCTTGTGCCTCCATATTGTTCACTGTATGCCTCTTTGTGTGTCCTTGTGTCCCCTTTTGCCATCTCTGACCCCCTGTGCAACCACAGATAGATTATTGTGAAATGTTGCCAAACACAACTATGCATGTTTGACACACACTTCATAACAAGCTATTAAATACAGAATTTTTTGTATGTGCACATAAACTCTGGCCATGAAAACACTTAATGGAATAGGCACATGCTTATGTTGACTTGTGGATGATCTGGCTATGTGTTGAAACCTCTGTTCCTAACTATGTATCACTGTGCCTCCTTAGGTACCCCTTTGAGCCTTCCTCTATCCCCTTGTGCACCTATGTCAACATGACACACTCCTGTGCTTTCACAGGGCAGTGTGTAAAGGCTGAGTATAGGGCACTAGAAGCTGGCCTAAAACCTCCCCTCTATAATACAGTGACTGTGCAATAATCCAGTTTTCGCCTCCCTTGAAAGGTGACTCTCCTCATGTAGTGTGTCATCACAATACATGTGTTTTGAGATTGGGGACACTATGGTGAGTGTATAGGACACATGTGCAGGCAAACCAATGGAGTGTAGGGGAGAGGTGACATCACAGCTTATTCTGCTGTACACTATGCACTTACAGACTAAGCTGCTGAGCTGTTGGAATTAAAGAATGATTATTAACTTTCATGACAAAGCACTATAAAGGCAAATGTTTGAAACCTTTTCATAATCACACTGAGATTTATTTTTCTATGTTTTTTTTTTACAGATGACAACAATTATTACATCAACAGAAGCGAATACTTGTTCCTGTTGCGCACAATGCATTCTATGGTGGTGTGGGTGCAAATAATGTATGCAGAGCTGCATCCTGATGAGCACAGAAATGAGTAGTTATAGTTCCAACATGTTACAATGTTTTTATGATCAAACAAAGTTACGCTAGTTAGCAAGTTGTGTGTTTATTTGATTATGAATAAAAGTTTCAAAGAGGATAAAAAAGGTGCCATTGCCTTGAAAAGCACCACATGTTACAAAAAGATTACAAAACAAACAAAAAACAATTTATGATAAAAAAAGTATGCAACCTTACTTATGCATTCAACATGATAGTTTGTATGCGATCCAAATGTGGGTGCGATCTAAAAATTCCATACGATCAATAACAAAACACAATACCACGTGCAATATACACGTGGTAGATGACCCGGATACATGCTCACGTTCACAAAATTTACACATTACACATCTGTTTTTGACAATTATAACATTACATACTCTCACACAGGGATTACGCCATCAATCCATGCTCAGTCTATAAAAACTTGTAACAATCAACGAAAAAAAAAAAAAATATATATATATATATATATATATATACCACAAAGTTACAGTACTAGTTATATACTGACCTTTTTGATCCTTATTTTCCTGGCTATCCCAATCAGAATAGAAGGCAGCTGTTATCTGCTCCCAAATTTTCTTCTTGTTAACATTGTCCTTAAAACGAGAATGGGTCTGATCATATAGTTCAGGGTGCGTCTGCACCCTACTTATTAGGTCATCTATATCTATTGCAAGTTTTTTCTTGCGGCCTGCCATCTCCAAATAGCACAAAACTATTCCATTCATGAGGCTAACTCTGCCTCATTATGCCTACAACAGGTAACATAAAATTGACAACACATGATTTGTATTTAAATGCGCATGTGCTATAACTACAACGTCATATCATTCAGCCAACCACTTTGAACAGGCAAGCGTTCCCATAGGTTAACATTGAACGCGTCACTGCAAAATTTGCATAAACGCAGAGCAGGATCGCCGTTATTTTTACGTACCTCGTTGACACGCATCGCACCGCGTGCACTCTGAACGTCGCATTGACTGATCATTGATGTGCGATTTCCGACGTTACAAAATCTCCGTCATGACGCACCGCAATGGAGCACTGTGAATGTAGCCTGAAGGAAGACTTTCCCCTAGAGTTTCTGTGCCCTGGCCTCTACTCTGTAGGTGCATTAAAAGCAATGTGTGAACAGGTTCACTTTAAGTCTCTTTGCTAGTTGCCACTTCATAGCATCTCTGATTGCATAAGTTCATACCTCACTTCTAGTGTTTGCTCTCCAAAGCAATCACAGCACCAGACATACACTGCAGGAATATCTTAAAAAAAAAAAAAAGACACCTAGCACAATAGTGGCCTCAAGCGGCTCAATGGCAAGCACAGGGTAGGCATCGTGCTGCAGTCCAGAGAATATTTCTGTGAACATTTTCATTTTTCCAGGTTATGGTATATGCAAAGCAAAATGTCAGCAATCTCAACTGGACACCTTAAAAACAGTACAAGAAGTCCAGATGAAGCCTACATGCTTCTGTGGACAAACCAGAAAAATGAACAGATTTGTGCAACAAGGCAGAGCAAAGGGAGGTGAGGATGTAAGTGCATTGATTCAAAGTAACTAATGAAAAAGTGGTATCATCATCATTAGCGTGGTATCATCAGTTATCTCTGTATGCAAGTTTTTCATCACCTTATTTTCTTTTTCATTTGTTACAGAGCGATTCACCACTACTGGAGAGAACTACTGGCAGATTACATGTTAAAAAATTCAAAATGCAGTTTCTTAGCAAATACTCCGTATACTAATGAGTATTATGGGTGTTACAGAAAAGGATTGTAGTGGTGCAGAGGCAGCCATTTCTGTTTTCATAATTTTTAAAATTTGAGTGTGCAAAAATGGATCTCTGAAATATCCATCTACATATACTGTGTATATACTATACTATGTATGTGTGCATACATGGAATAAGCGAGTTGCAGTCCATAAGCTCCGCCCTCACACTATACAGCTACAGCTTACAGCACGTGACCCACCACACTCCTTGGGAGGTATGAACTCCCACACATCCCTGGTCACTCTCTCCACGCCAGGATGTCACCCGCAAAGCCTAAAACATGCTTTAACATACCTCAAGCGGCTCTGTTTGTGCTGTGGGCGGAGAAAAGGCTTCCTCTGCATCACTCTCGCATACAGCATCTCCTTGTGTAAAATGCGTTGAATGGTTGAACGATGCACAGTGACTTCATCTGCAGCAATATGATGTTGTAGGTCTTTGGTGCTGGTCTGTGGGTTGACTCTGGCTGTTCTCACCATTTGTTGCTTCTGTCTATGCGAGATTTTTCTTGGTGTGCCACTTCAAGCCTTAACTTAACCAGTTTACCCCCACCCGTACGGATTTCTCCGTCCCTTTTTCCATCCTTTAACCCCCAGGGACGGAGAAATCCGTACTTTCCGCATTCCCGCCACTGTCCGCGCTCCCGCTCGTAAACACGCCGCCCGCCGCTAGTAAACACGCCGCCGCCCGCTCGCCCGGAGATCAATGAACGGGAAAATCCATTCCCGTTCGTTGATCTTAGCCCCGCAATGATCCGCTGCTCTCCGATGGGCAGCGCGATCATTGTGAGAAAAAATCAAACACTTACAGCCTCCTTATACTTCCTCCAAGCTTCCGGAAGGACGCTTGGAGGTCGCATTAAAGCAAAAAGTTACTGTGGCCATCTTGTGGCCAAATAGTAAAACTACACCCTACACATTTTTCACATACAAATAAATTACTTTTACACAAAAAATTAACTCATTACCTCCCACACTCTCAATTTTTTTTTTTTTTTGTAATAAAAAAAAATTAAAAAAATGTACAATAAAAAAAAAATACATAAATAGTTACCTTAGGGACTGAACTTTTTAAATATTTATGTCAGGAGGGTACAACACTGTTACTTTATAAACTATGGGCTTGTAATTAGGGATAAACGCAAAACTGAAAAAAATGCACCTTTATTTCCAAATAAAATATTGGCGCCAAACATTGTGATAGGGACATAATTTAAATGGTTTTATAACCGGGAGAAAAGGGCAAATGCATTTCATGGGTTTTAATTACAGTAGCATGCATTATTTAAAAACTATAATGGCCGAAAACTGAAAAATAATTAATTTTTCCCACATTTTTCCTATTTTCCCATTAAAACACATTTAGAATAAAATAATTCTTGGCATAATGTCCCACCTAAAGAAAGCCCAATTGGTGGTGGAAAAAACAAGATATAGATCGTTTAATTGTGATAAGTAATGATAAAGTTATAGACGAATGAATGGAAGGAGCACTGAAAGGTGAAAATTGCTCTGGTGTCAGGGGGTAAACCCCCTCAGTGGTGAAGTGGTTAAACTGAGCCTGTGGTCTTCTATTTCCTCAATATGTTCCTAACTGTGTAAACAGACAGCTGAAATCTCTGAGACAGCTTTCTGTATCCTTCCCCTAAACCATGATGATGAACAATCTTTGTCTTCAGGTCATTTGAGAGTTGTTTTGAGGGAAACTAACAATTGACCCCCTTAAATACTCTTTCTCATAATTGGATTTACCTGTGTATGTAGGCCAGGGGTCACTGAACTTACCAAGCCAATTTGAGTTCCAATAATTAGTTCTAAAGGTTTTGGAATCAATAACATGACTAGAGATGGCCCGAACGGTTCGGCGGCGAACGGTTCCCGGCAAACTTCCGGTGGTTCACGATCGCGGAAAACCGGGAACTTTTCCGGAAGTTCGGTTCACCCCCATAATGCACCATTAGGGTCAACTTTGACCGTCTACATCACAGCCAGCAGGCACATTGTAGCCAATCAGCATACACTTCCTCCTGGAGCCCCACCCCCCTTATAAAAGGCAGGCACCGCCCGCCATTATACTCACTCATGTGCCTGCAGTAAATAGAGAAGGGACAGCTGCTGCAGACTCTCTCATAGGGAAAGATTAATTAGGCTCTTGTAGGCTTGTTAGCTTGCTTCTTGCTGATTCTTATTGCTAAAATAGCATCCCACAGCAGCTCTTTTGAGAGCTTATCTTGTTCTTGTGATCTATTTTTTTTTCTGTGTGTCCCACTGACACTTGTTTTGCATAGACAGCCTTGATAATCCATACTGTGTGTGTGCCACTGCCAGTCCCAGCACATTCAGTGACTACCTGTGTGTGTGACAGGTTCACATTGTAATACCCATCACTGCATATACGTACCTACCTGTTGTTCACAGCGCACCCACCTACCTACGTGAGCACACGCAGTGTCACTGTGCCTGTCCGCTACCTGTCTGTGTGTGACAGGTGCACATTGTAATACCCAGTACTGCATATACCTACCTACCTGTTGTTCACAGTGCACCCACCTACCTACGTGAGCGCACCCAGTGTCACTGTGCCTGTCCGCTACCTGTCTGTGTAAGACAGGTGCACACTGTAATACCCATTACTGCATATACCTACCTACCTGTTGTTCACAGTGCACCCACCCACCTACCTACATGAGTTGAGCGCACGCAGTGTCACTGTGCCCATCCACTACCTGTCCGTGTGTGTGTGACAGTGCACATTGTAATACCCATTACTGCATATACCTACCTATCTGTTGTTCACAGTGCACCCACCTACCTACGTGAGCGCACGCAGTGTCACTGTGCCTGCCCGCTACCTGTCTGTGTGTGACAGGTGCACATTGTAATACCCATCACTGCATATACTTACCTGTTGTATTCAGTGCACCCACCTCATCACTGCGTATACCTACCTGTTGTGTTCAGTGCACCCACCTACCTACGTGAGTGCACGCAGTGTGATGTACCACTCCGTGCATATCTGTTAACTGCACCTGTGTGACTGCACATTGTATTAGTCAAGTTAGTGCATACCTTTCATTTCATCCCCCCCCCGATAGGGACACAACGGACAAAACAGGCAAAGGTAGAGGCAGACCCAGAGGAAGGCCCCCAGGCAGATCTGTGCGAGGTCATGTTGATGTGATTTCATGCGGCCCTCGACCAAAGTATAGTGCTCAGAAGAAGGCACGTCCCATCAACTCCCAAGATTGCCATGCGCGCCCCCGCTGCTGGCCGCTAACCCACCGATCAGTGAAAGGGATTATAAATCCCTTTCGCTGATCGGACCCCCCCGGAGAAAAGCCGACAGCGTCTCTTCAGACGCTGCGGCTTTTCTGAGCTCTGGTCTCCTTTCTTCTGCCTGGGAGCGAGATCGATCGCTCCCAGGACTTTTTGATTCTGCTCATCTTGTGGCCAAATAGCAAATTACATCCAAAACACACTTGGTATTAAATAAATACGTTTAAATTCATTAAAAAACCCCTGTTTACCTCCCACACCAAAAAATACCCACATACAAGTTTAAATAAAAAAAAAAAAAAATTACAATAATAATAATAAAAAAAAAACATAAATAGTTACCTAAGGGTCTGAACTTTTTAAATATGCATGTCAAAGGAGTACATCAATATGATTTAATAAATTATGGGCTTCTAAATAGTGATGGACGCAAATTGAAAAAAATGCACCTTTATTTCCAAATAAAATATTGTCGCCATACATTGTAATAGGGACATAATTTTAACGGTGTAATACCCGGGGCATATGGGCAAATACAATACGTGAGTTTTAATTATGGAGGCATGTATTAGTTTAAAACTATAATGGCTGAAAACTGAGAAATAATGAATTTTTTCAGTTTTTTTCTTATTCTTCCTGTTAAAATGCATTTACAGTAAAGTGGCTCTTAGCAAAATGTACCACCCACAGAAAGCCTAATTGGTGGCGGAAAAAACAAGATATAGATCAATTCATTGTGATGAGTAGTGATAAAGTTATTGGCAAATGAATGGGGGGTGAAAGTTGCTCGGATGTAAAAAAAATTTCAACCCTTCGGGCTTAAGTGGTTAACACAGAACACCTTATCTTCTGCAGCCACCAGCGCTACTACAAGCATCACATACGTTACATTTTACACTTCGCAGGAGTTAATTGGTGGGGAATTAACTGATTCACAGCCATTATTGTTACAACCAGATGAAGGCGCTAAGCAAGTTACACCACCTCATATGTCTGAGTCAGGCGGCGACACTATGGACGTAACGTGTGAAGATGATGAAGTACCTGCTGTTGGTGCAGTTTTGGAGGTGTCTGAGACAAGCGAAGCTGGGCAGGATTATTATGATGATGATGACGATGATACGGATCCCACATATGTTCCCAATAGAGGAGATGAACAGGGGGACAGTTCAGAGGGGGAGACAGAGAGGAGTAGGAGGAGACGAGTTGCTGAAAGAAGCAGGGGGAGTTCGTCATCAGAAACAGCTGGTGGCAGTGTCCGGCACCATATATCGCTACCTATGGACAGCCAGCCAACATGCCCTTCAACGTCAGCTGCTGATGCCACCATAGTGCCATCACTTCGGGGGGCTCGGCGGTTTGGAAATGTTTTAATGTGTCTGCCTCAGATCGGAGCAATGCCATCTGTTGTCTCTGCCTCCAAAAATTGAGCCATGGAAAGACCAACACTCACGTAGGGACAAGTGCCTTACGAAGGCACATGGAGAAAAGGCACAAACTGCAATGGGAAGAGCACCTGAGCAAAAGCAGCACACAAAAGAAAAAACACCCTCCTTCTCTTCTTCCTCCTTCAGGTGCAGCATCTTTAGCCACTTTCTCCCTTGCACCACCCTCCTTCTCCTCTTCCTCCTTCAGGTGCAGCATCTTCAGCCGCTTTCTCCCTTGCCACCTTCACAGCCACCCTCCTCCACTCTTCCTCTGCCCTTGAGCGGTTCCTGCTCCTCTGCCCACAGCAGCCATGTGTCCGTGAGTGTCACCCCCTTGCCCGGCGTCTGACAGCTGGTGTGGCGGAACTGTTAGCTCGCCAGCTGTTACCATATCAGCTGGTGGACTCTGAGGCCTTCCGTAAATTTGTGGCCATTGGGACACCGCAGTGGAAGATGCCAGGCCGCAATTATTTCCAGGCTGTCTGTGTGTGTGTGTGACAGGTGCACATTGTAATACCCAGTACTGCATATACCTACCTACCTGTTGTTCACAGTGCATCCACCCACCTACCTACGTGAGTTGAGCGCACGCAGTGTCACTGCGCCTGTCCGCTACCTGTCTGTGTGTGACAGGTGTCCATTGTAATACCCATCACTGCATATACTTACCTGTTGTGTTCAGTGCACCCACCTCATCACTGCGTATACCTACTTGTTGTGTTCAGTGCACCCACCTACCACGGATGCCTGGTCTGCCAAGCACGGTCAGGGCAGGTACATAACTTACACAGCCCATTGGGTCAACCTGGTGACCAATGGCAAGCAGGGAGTATGTGGCTGTGCAGCAGACCAACTTGTGACACCTCCACGGCTTGCAGGCAGGCCTCCTGCCACCTCCTCTCCTCCTGCTACATCCTCTTCACTGTCGTCCTCCTCCTCCTCCTCCTTGGCTGAGTGGCAGTTCAACTCTACTGGTGCTGTGATCTCCTCTCCAGCTACACAGCCCCATCTCTGAGTTGAACTGAGTGGCAGTTCAACTCTACTGGTGCTGTGATCTCCTCTCCAGCTACACAGCCCCATCTCCCCAGGGCCTATGCTGCATGCCAGGTACAACGGTGTCACGCCATCTTAGACATGTCTTGCCTCAAAGCGGAGAGTCACACTGGAACAGCTCTCCTGGCTGCTCTTAATAAACAGGTGGATCAGTGGCTGACCCCGCACCAGCTGGAGATCGGCAACGTGGTGTGTGACAATGGCAGCAATCTCCTTTCTGCTTTGAATTTGGGAAAGCTGACACATGTACCCTGCATGACACATGTGCTGAATCTAGTCATTCAAAGATTTGTGTCAAAGTACCCAGTCTTAGAGGACATCCTGAAGCAGGCCAGTAATTTTTGTGGGCATTTCAGGCGGTCTTACACGGCCATGGCAAGCTTTGTGGACATTCAGCTGAGAAACAACTTGCCGGTGAGATGCTTGATATGTGATTGCCCGACTCGCTGGAATTCGACCCTGGTCATGTTCTCTCACCTGCTAGAACAGGAGAAAGCTGTCACCCAGTACCTCTACAATTTCAGTAGAAGGACACAATCTGGGAAGATGGGGATGTTCTGGCCCCCGAACTGGACACTGATGTGAAATGCATGCAGGCCCATGCGGCTGTTTGAGGAGGTGACCAACCTGGTGAGTCGCAGTGAAGGCACCATCAGCGACTTGATCCCGTACGCTTACTTCCTGGAGCGTGCCGTGCGTAGAATGGTGGATCAAGCTGTGGAGGAGTGTGAAGAGGAACAGTTATGCCAGGAACAGTTGTGGGAGCAATTTTCATCAGAATCAGATGATTCCTCAACACCTGCGGCAGCACAGAGGGGGAGGAGGAGGAAGAGTCGTGTGGGGAAGAGGAGTCAGACTCGGATGATAAGGAAGGTGTTTCTTTGGAGGAGGCGGCGGCCGAAGAACAACCGCAGGGGGCTTGTGCTGCTCGATGTTCCCGTGGTATTGTTCGTGGCTGGGGGGAGGAGGAGGACTTACCTGACGTCACTGAGGAAGAACAAGAGGAGATGGAGAGTACGTCTGGATCCAACTTTGTGCAGATGGCATATTTCATGATGTCCAGCCTGTTGAGGGACCCCCATATAAAAAAACTCAAGGGGAATGAGCTGTACTGGGTGACCACGCTACTAGACCCTCGGTATAGGCACAAAGTGGCCGACATGTTACCAACTCACCAGAAGGCAGAAAGGATGCTGCACATGCAGAACAATCTGGCAACTATGCTTTACAATGCGTTTAAGGGTGATGTCACAGCACAACGCAATAAAGGTACCACTGCCAGTAATCCTCCTCCCATATCCCCGCAGGCAAGGACAGGACGCTCCAGAGATCTCATGGTGATGTCAGACATGCGGACATTCTTTAGTCCAACGCCTCGCCTTAGCTCTTCCGGATCCACCTTCCACCAACGCCTGGACTGGCAGGTAGCCGACTACCTGGCCTTAAGTGTGGATGTAGACACTGTGAGCAGCGATTAACCCTTGGACTACTAGGTGCGCAGGCTTGACCTGTGGCCAGAGCTGTCCCAATTTGCCATCTAACTTCTGTCTTGCCCTGCCTCAAGCGTCCTGCCAGAAAGGACCTTCAGTCACAAAAGTGATCAGTACCTCACCTTTATCAAAATGAATGAGGCATGGATCCCAGAGGGCTACTGCCCGCCCGAAGACTAAGTCAGTCCCCTCACACAGCATCTCTGCCTGCACGCCATGTGACTGGCTGCCTGGCCCAAGACTAAGTCGCTCCCCTAACAGCACCTCTGCCCGCAGGCCGCTTGACTGCCTTCTCCGCCACCACCAACAGGGTCCAGGACTCCAAGCGGATTCCTGAATTTTTAAGGCTAGCTAGCAGCGGCCGCTATAATAGTTTTTCTGGTGTGTGTACACAGGGCCAGGACAAGGTCCGCCACCAACAGAGGCTGAGGTGCCTAAGTGCGCCCCCCCAATGGGTGTGGCCATGAAAAGATGTGGGCGGAGCTAATTGTAATGTAACAGTGTAATACGGGAGCTTTTCACCAGAAAATACATATAATGCGGCAGCGTTTTCCCAGACAATTCACATAATGGTGCAGCGTTTCCCCAGACAATTCACATAATGGTGCAGTGTTTCCCCGGACAATTCCCATAATGGTGCAGCTTTTCCCCAGACTATTCACATAATGGTGCAGTGTGTCCACACACAATTCACATAATGGTGCAGCGTTTCCCCAGACAATTCACATAATGGTGCAGCGTTTCCCCAGACAATTCACATAATGGTGCAGCGTTTCCCCAGACAATTCACATAATGGGGCAGCGTTTCCCCACACAATTCACATAATGGTGCAGCGTTTCCCCGGACAGTTCACATAATGGTGCAGCGTTTCCCCACACAATTCACATAATGGTGCAGCGTTTCCCCAGACAATTCACATAATGGTGCAGCGTTTCCCCAGACAATTCACATAATGGGGCAGCGTTTCCCCAGACAATTCACATAATGGTGCAGCGTTTCCCCGGACAGTTCACATAATGGTGCAGCGTTTCCCCACACAATTCACATAATGGTGCAGCGTTTCCCCGGACAATTCACATAATGGTGCAGCGTTTCCCCAGACAATTCACATGATGGTGCAGCGTTTCCCCGGACAATTCACATAATGGTGCAGCCTTTCCTCAGACAATTCACATAATGGTGCAGCGTTTCCCCAGACAATTCACATAATGGGGCAGCGTTTCTCCGGACAGTTCACATAATGGTGCAGCGTTTCCCCGGACAGTTCACATAATGGTGCAGCGTTTTCCCACACAATTCACATAATGGTGCAGCGTTTCCCCAGACAATTCACATGATGGTGCAGCGTTTCCCCAGACAATTCACATAATGGTGCAGCCTTTCCTCAGACAATTCACATAATGGTGCAGCGTTTCCCCAGACAATTCACATAATGGGGCAGCGTTTCCCCGGACAGTTCACATAATGGTGCAGCGTTTCCCCGGACAGTTCACATAATGGTGCAGCGTTTCCCCGGACAATTCACATAATGGTGCAGCGTTTCCCCGGACAATTCACATAATGGTGCAGCGTTTCCCCAGACAATTCACATAATGGTGCAGCGTTTCCCCGGACAATTCACATAATGGTGCAGCGTTTCCCCGGACAATTCACATAATGGTGCAGCGTTTCCCCGGACAATTCACATAATGGTGCAGCGTTTCCCCGGACAATTCACATAATGGTGCAGAGTTTCCCCAGACAATTCACATAATGATGCAGCTTTTCCCCACACAATTCACATAATGACGCAGCTTTTCTCTAGACAATTCACATAATGGCGCAGCGTTTCCCCAGACAATTCACATAAAAACGCAGCGTTTCCCCGGACAATTCACATAATGGCGCAGTGTTTCCCCAGACAATTCACATAATGGAGCAGCCTTTCCTCAGACAATTCACATAATGGTGCAGCTTTTCCCCATACAATTCACATAATGGCGCGTTTCCCCAGACAATTCACATAATGGTGCAGCGTTTCCCCAAACAATTCACATAATGGCGCAGCGTTTCCCCAAACAATTCACATAATGGTGCAGCGTTTCCCCGGACAATTCACATAATGGCGCAGCGTTTCCCCGGACAATTCACATAATGGTGCAGCGTTTCCCCGGACAATTCACATAATGGTGCAGCGTTTCCCCGGACAATTCACATAATGGTGCAGCTTTTTCCCGGACAATTCACATAATGATGCAGCGTTTCCCCGGACAATTCACATAATGGTGTGTGTGTGTGTGGGGGGGGGGGTTACAGACTGCAAAATGAGAGGGGAAGAGAGGACTACATGGCAGAGAGGGGAGAGGAAAAGACTATGATGGTACAGAAAACAGTGTAGACTAGAGAGATTAGAGGGACAATAATTGCAGAAATGCAGACTTTTAGCTGCACTGTGTGTTTTGGTGGTACCACTGGGAAGAAAAGACAGTCAGCAGCAGCCCCCATCCCCCTCCCCTAAGTGAGCTTATCTCTAAAGTAACTGAGGGCAGGCAGATATCTTTATAACTGCTATTACTTGCCTTAAATAAATACCTGGCTGTGACAGGTTCAAAGCTTCACTGGTCACAGCGCAGCTCTCCAAGATTTGAATCTCCCGGCAGTGAGAGTGTAGCAAGCAGCCCGGAGAAGAAGGGGGCGGGGCTGCAGAACACACAGCTCCGTTACAGGGGGAGAGGAGAGGGAGGACTTAGCGACAGGCTGCAGGCATAGACGTCACTGGGAACAGCCTGCAGCCAGGTCATCACCTTCCACTGCCTCCTTACATCCCCGATAGCCAGACCTGTGTCCGTGGCCGCCCGCAGCTATAGGGAGCAATGAGCAATCTCTGAAGCAGGGCGGCCCGATCGGGTCTGGCTGGCTGCACAACACACTGCCCTGCATACCGACAGGAGCTAGGCTGAAATCCGGCCATGTCTATGAGAGGGGCTGGCGGTGGGCGGCATCAGTGACCATGGGAACAGGTACAGAGCGGAGTGGAATGTATACACTCCGCTCCCTCTCCGTCATCCCCGGAAGCCAGCCTGGTCAGCAGCACTGTGAGGCGGGGGCGCAGGCAGCGTGACCACAGGGGGGGGAAGGCGAGCAGCCAGGCAAAATAGTCCTGCTCCTTGCGCCCGCACAGACTGTTAATGACTTCCGCCCTGAGGCTGGAGCCTCGTCGGCCTCTGTGTCGGCACGGCCCTGCGTGTACATGCCTGCCTAATTTTTCTGGCTGCACTGCGGCTGCAACAACAAAACAAAAGGCACGTACATGTGCCCATTTCCATTCGTGATCATTACCTTCATGAAGGGGTTTGCGTATCACAATGAAGCAATGACCGACGGCTATATGAGTGTCCTGGAGGGGTAGGACAAGATAATAAGGTCGTTGCTTCATTGTGGACAGACCAAATTTGATCAGCTGGACAGTCACTGTTCTGTCATTCAGCTACCTCAGCCCGGCGACCTTATGGGCTGGAAAGCCGCCATCACCTGCACTCTAGTCATGGTGCGCACCAGTCCAGCATGGCCATCACTACACAAACAGCTGTTTGCAGTCACTGCATACCTTTCACTGCATCTTTGACTGCACATTGTATAATACCTGGCAGTCAGTGCATACCTTTCACTTGAATGGATGGCAGACTTGCCCTCCATAACAGATTCTCATTAAAGGTAGTAAAGTCTATCAGTGTCAGGCTCGGATTGACCCACCGAACCACTGATTTTTTCATCGGTGGGCCCCAGCCGCTCTGCCTCCTGGGGGCCCCAGAGCTGAGGAGGGGAGCACAGTGCAGGAAGGGAGGAAATTGTGCACAGAGCGGCGGGGAGGGGGGGAACGCTCCCCCCCCTCCAAAAGTGCAGCCAGCCAGCGGCAGCAAGCGGGGAACAGCTTACCGGCATCAGAGCGATATCGCTGCTTGCCGCTGGGCTGGTCTCCGTCTCCTGCACTGACCAATCACGCTCTCACGGGAAGTACTGCAAAAGCTTGATTGGTCAGTGCAGGAGACGGAGACCAGCCCAGCCCAGCGGCACGCAGCGCTATCGCTCTGATGCCGGTAAGCTGTTCCCCTGTATGTGTAAAAGACACCGCTACAAATCTAACAATAGGACAAATGTTACAGATTTATATAAAATTCAGATCAACATAAAGTTCAATGGGGCCCAATGCCCAGTCTGTTTGCAGTTCTCCTTTGTGTATGCGTTCTATTCGTCTATTCGGGTTCAGCAAATCCCCATTTACATAGTCTGTTTTGTATAGATAGATAGCGCTCCACTTCACCTCAGGTGCATCAAAAAGAAGTAGTAAAGAACCCCCCTTGGGGCTGCACTCACCCGACCTGTGTGACCACTGTGAGACTGGTCAGTATGCGCTCTGTAGTCCTTCTATGGCCGACTGCCCGACCTGACTCAGATGACTCCTCTTTCAGGTGTGCACTTTCCTTGCCGTCGTTCCCTCTGTGGATTCCTTATAGTGTGCTCACCTCCTCCAAGTAGACACACAAGGACTGTAGTAAAGACAGTCAATATATTTTATTTATGAACTCCAAATATGCAACGAGTTTCGCAGGTTTGATCCCGCTTCATCAGGCAATAACAACGGAGCAATAGCACATGTGGTCAGTAAAAGAGCCAGGCACCTCTGTTCCCCGCTCGCTGCCGCTGGCTGGCTGCAATTTTGGAGGGGAGGGGGAGCACGGAAAGGGGGGCCCCTAGGTGAGGGAGGGGGGGAGGCTTCCCCCCTCCTCGCCGCTTTGTGCACAATTTCGTCCCTTCCTGCGCTGTGCCCCCCTCCTTCTCAGCTCTGGGGCCCCCACTAACTGGGGACTCGCCTTTGTGGGGAAATTTGCTGCCAATCTAATTGTATTTTGTTGGGAAATCTGCCGCCAATCTGATTGCATTTTGTGGGGATATCTGTTGCAATCTATTTGCATTTTTTTTTGGATATCTGCTGCCAATCTAATTGCAATTTGTGGGGATATCTGCCACCAATCTAATTGTATTTTGTGGGGAAATCTGCCACCAATCTAATTGCATTTTGTGGGGATATCTGCCGCCTATCTGATTGTATTTTGTTGGGAAATCTGCCGCCAATCTGATTGCATTTTGTGGTGATATCTGCCGCCAATCTAATTGCATTTTGTGGGGATATCTGTCGCCAATCTAATGGCTGGCTTCAATTTTGGAGGGGAGGGGGAGCACGGAAGGGGGGGCCCCTAGGTGAGGGAGGGGGGAGGCTTCCCCCCCTCCCTGCCGCTATGTGCACAATTTTGTCCCTTCCTGCGCTGTGCCCCCCTCCTTCTCAGCTCTGGGGCCCCCACTAACTGGGGACCCGTATTTAAAATCTATTGAACCACAGCGTTGCACTGCTTGATGTAGTGTAACACTATTAACAACTGATCAAATGCCACTCATGCAAGGGAGATCTTCCATCAGGAATGATAATTTCAATCGCTTTTGGCCAGAAATCATATGGCATTATGATCGGCAGGCATGTTGGGGCATCGATCTTCAGCAGATTTTATTACAGTGATCAAACCTGCCGGGGAAAATTGACTAGTGTATAGACACCTATTGTCACTGTGACTAGTTGCTACCTTGTTTTCCCCCCAGGGTTTTATATCCATTTTTGCTCCAAAAGAAGTGTTAGGGCTTATTTTCAGGGGATGTCATGTTCTTCATTGGACTTTCACCATTTACAATAATCTACATTTACTGAAAACCCAGCATTCTGAGTGTGATTCATTTTGGGGGTATCTGCTTTCCTTTGTGATCTATCTGTGCTGCATTCTGCTGCCAATTGCTTTTACGTATCTACATGTATATTATAGCTGCCTGGACAATTTTTAAATTGACTATTTTATGAACTGTAAATCTTGCTTATTTTGGAGTAGGGCTTATATTTCAAGCATCCTCAAAATCCTGAAAATAATGCTAGGGCTTATCTTCGGGGTAGATCTTATTTTTGGGGAAACACGGTAGCAATAGATTTGCATTATAGGTGACTGTACCTAACAACATTGTAGCTCTTTAAAAATGATGAAAACATTCAAACTAAGTGAGTGAGGCCTGGAACCCACTGAAAACAGCAAACGCAAAACGCTACCGCTAGAGTTTTGTCTGAGTGGTTTGCAAGCGGATTCATGCGCGTTTGCGGTCGCGTTTTGCAACATTTTATTTTTTTGCTCAGCGGTTGTGTAGCGTTTTGCGTTTTGCGTTTTTATCCTGATTGGTCCTGTGAATTATTTTTAATTTTGTTACAGTGTGCTGAACCGCAAAACGCTAGCAAAACCGCTCAGTTTAAGTTTTGCTGAGCGTTTCTGCTAGCGTTTCAATACTTTACATTGAAGCGCTAACGCTCCCAAAATGCTGCATGTCCTGCGTTTGCGTTTCTGGGAAACGCAAACGCTCCTGTGGAAGTTGCCCCATCCATTAACATCAGCTGAGCGTTTTGGCAAAACGCTAGCGTATCGCAGCGCTGCCAAAATGCTCAAAAAAACGCTCTTGTGGGTTCCAGCCCTAAAGGGGTATTTGCTAACTGACATTTGTTTCACTGTTTTAATGCAACACACATCTTTTCAATTTTGGTGCACAATAGATGTAACATTATCATTGCGATAAGTGGCAACAAATTTACTGTCTACACAGCAATGGATACATCAGTGTGTTGTCTTCTGCATACAGTTAGAATGGAACCAATTAAAGCAATAGGTCAGTTTTGCGTTGCACACCCTGTAAAAATAGGAATGCAACACAACGGAGGGGACTCATGCAGTAAAGCTTACAGTACATACAAGGTATGCTTCACTGCAACTGTTAACGTGCCGCACAAGCTATGCAGTACCGCACTGTATGCATTGCATTATGCCAAAAAATTCAGTCGTACTGCACTGCTAATGCAGCAATATAAACATTCCATTAAAATATAAGTGCATCACATTAGCAGTGTAAGGAGGTGGGGTGTCCAAACACCCTAGGGAGAAAAATGACACAGAGACAATGGGAGCCCAGATATTCTAGCCATAATAGCTTAAATGTGGTATTAAAGAGTAAACAAAACTACTCACAAAGGTGGGTTTCAGGAGGGGCAACCAACTACTTGAGGCAGTTGAGGACAATGAACCCGACTCCACTCTGGGTGTTCAAATGGGACTGGATGCAGTCGATGTCTTGATCAAAAACACCAACTGAATAGTGCAATGGTGTTCACCATGCGTAATCAGAGGGAACCCCTCCAATCTTCCTGGAAAGGGGCGTTTGAAGCACGCAACAGGGGTAAAGCGGTAGCCAGGTAATAAGTGAGGAGACTTACCTCAGTAACAACAGTCACATGCGACAAACAAGGTTCATTATGCAGAGGCAATGCATTTCACAGTTGCAAGCCCACTTCCTCAGGCCAATACAAGTGCCAGGACAGCTGCAGCCAATAGTTTTGAGCACCTCTCTTAATTTTATCCATATCTGAGCACCTCTTTACCCCTGTTGTGTGCGTTAGCAATGTAATTAAGTTGCCCAGCGCAACCCTGCTGTGTAAAAGTAGCCATACTGCTAGCCACTGCTCATAGTCTCTGGTGTCAAGTCACTGAATCTACCTCTGCAGCAAAGTTGTTTGTGTAATGCTAGGCATACACGGCTCGTTTGTGCGCCGGTGTCGAGCCAGCGGCTCGATGCCGGCGCGTCACCGCTCGTCCGTGCGTGCGGATCGATTCCTGCTCGTCCCCGCTGGCGCTTCCTAATCAGCACTTCGTTTTTTTCTTTGTTCTGCCCGCCGGTATCAAGCGCGGAATCGATCCGGCGGGCAATCGGACCTGTTGGAAATTATCAAACGAGCCATCAGCAGCTCGATTGGTAAGAAGTATCGAGTCGTGTATGCCCAGCATAACATAGGCGCAAAGTGAAGGCAGCAGACAGATTTATAAAACTAATGCTAAGAAAACTGGAGCTAAACTGGTGAAAAAGTGGAACAGATAGCCAGATCGCGTATGTTAACTTATTGTCCCGAGAAGATGCTCAATTTTTGGTTCAGTTATGCTACAATTTTTCTTGTACTTGTTTTGATAAACATGCCCAGGGGCGTAGCAATAGGGGGTGCAGAGGTTGTGACCGCATCGGGGCCCTTGGGCCAGAGGGGCCCCACAGGGCCCTCCCTGAACTTCAGTATTAGCTCTCTATTGGTCCTGTGCTCATAATAATCACGTCTATAGATACTTTGAATAGGGGTAACCATTAACAAACTGCTCCCCATCCCCTTCTTGCACCTCTGACACTGTAGTTGCCATTGGCAGATTTTGGTATTATGTATAAAGTGCTTGGGGGGCCCCAATGTAAAACTTGCATCGGGGCCCACAGCTCCTAAGCTACGCCACTGAACATGCCCCTTTTACAAACTTTGTTTTTTGCCACCCTGGATTCACGAGTGCCTAAAATTAAAGTCTTATGCAGAAAAAAACTCACCCAAGACGATTATTCTATGAGGTCTCACTGAGAATGTGGAACCTAATTACATTTTAAATTGTTAAACAAGTGATTAGCAAGTGCATTGTTTTCCTACTTACCCACCTAGAGAGATAGGCTGAAGTATTCGCCTGGCGATTAATTAGCTGCAAAGATCGAGTAGTTGCATTCGCCACCTCAGGCGAATACATGGTGGATTTGGTTTGCCCCTATACATCTTCACTGAGCTAAACATTGACCCCTTACCTCACAGTCAGCAGAAACATGGCAGCCAATCAGCTAGCACCCCCTCCTGACACCCCCCCCCTCCCCTGTAAAAATGCCAGGACGGCAGCCATATTGGATTCATTCTGTGGCTGTAGTGTTAGTGAGAGCAGGGAGACAGCTGCTGCACATAGGGAAAGCATTAGCTAGGTCTCTGTTCTGTGTCCTCAGTGCAGATTCTTGCTGCTACCATATTGTCCTGAACAGCTAAGCCCTTCTTAGGGCTGATGCATTGTTTTTCTTGCTATTGTATTGCTTTTCTGTGGCCAGTGCACAAGTTAGCTGTTGGAGACAAGTCTGCTGGTCCTAGTAGTGCACCGACCATAACCCACCTTCACACCACTACTGGCATCTAGTATCCACTTGCCCCTGAGTAAATCCTCAGTTTTGTAGGAGACAGGTCTGCTGGTCCTAGTAGTGCACCAACCATAACCCAATAATCCTTCACACCACTTCTGGTATCTAGAATCCACTACTGCCCCCTGTAAAGAATCAGTGTTGTTTTGGTCACTTAACTGTCATTGAACTACTTCAGCCTGACCATAGAGGCTGGAAAAACACAATCGTCTGCAGTCTCACGATTGTGCGCACAAGCACCTTGGCCACTTCACACCACTACTGTTTGTGCACTGCAGTACGTTAAAGAGTAGCTGTCAGCCATACTATCTCAGAAAAAAAACCACATATACAAGTAGATAAATACTGTCTCTACTTATATACAGTAACATATGTATTGCACTTTCCATGATTTTTCTACAGTAAAAAAAGAAAATCCTTCTCAGCATTTCCCATTTTAATTGTGGCCATTTTGAAGCCAATTCTGATGTAATTTCCTCCCTTAGTCTCCTCTGCCTGATTTGCCAGCCCTTCACAATAGAAAGTGCATTGTCTCAGCATGAAAAATATTGGCCAATCAGAGGTGTGTGTGTATGTGTGTGTGTGTGTGTGTGTGTGTGTGTGTGTGTGGGGGGGGGGGGGGCAGGAGGGAAAGATGCTGCAGCCAATCAGGCTGCATTAGTTAAGTCTGAGGGGAAGTACACAAGTAAAAATGGACACCCAGCATGCCCTGCAACTTCCTATTTGTTTACCAAATTTTGTGTGTACCAAATAAGAGTCAGATAAACTGGGGAATAATCATTTATCAACAAGAAAAGTAATAGAGATTTTAACTTTTGGATTGCCTGGTTAGCATCCTTATTACTTGTTTACCAGATAAAAATAATTGATTTTTGATTTTATGCCCGACAGTTACTCTTTAAACGCTATGTTTCATCTGTCAGTATGAAGCAGGCATAACCCTTACACTACCTGATAGACATGTACACACGCCAGATGTTTTAAAGCACTTTATTCCACCAGTTTAAGAATGTGGAGATTCGCATTCGAAATTCGCAAACCCAAAATTTGATATTCAGCCCACCCATCTGACTTTCCCTCTCCATACTTTAGTACACACTGCCCTCCTCCTCCTCCAACATCACTGAGCATGTGCAAACAATCTAACGCGGCTTAGCCGCTTATAACGTACAGCACGCAGCACTTTAACTTGACGTGCTGCGTTACTATGTAACACAACGTGGGCACTGTGAACAGCCCATTGATTTTTCATTACTGTGCGGTGGGCTGCGCTACAGGCTGCAGTAACGTGCGTTTATCAGCTTACCAATGCATTGCCGCTGTATCAATGCACACTTGCTCAAACATTATTTACTGATACTCATTACTAGATACTTTTTCGGCACAAAGTAGTTTCCAGCTTTTGTGACAAAAGTCTGAAGATGGATAAGGGGATTGCTAGCATGCCATCCAAAGATTTTAATTGAATGTGTGTGTGTATCTTAACATACTGTACATCATTTCTAATGTTCATGGTTCACGAAAGACAGTCCAAGTGATCTATCAATTAGGTGGTGGCAGATCATTTTCTCCTGTCTGTGGGTACCAAGGCAATCAGCCAGAACCAGGCAAGCAGAGCATCTGCTCTAGACAACAAAGGTCTGTTTCTCTGTGGGTGCTGTCTTTTAATAAAGTTTGATAAGATCTAATAATTAGCAGAGGGTGGCAGACAGAGCTACTCTCTTTATATGCTGCTGTGTCACTCACTCTGAAAAGAGGAGGGGGTTGTCACGATCCCTTAGGGAGTAATATAATATATATATGCCTGCCATAACATTAGGAGGAAACCATAGCAAAATAAAAAAAAATCTGAAGCTAAAGTATAAAGGGAGGGGCTGAGATATGAGTGCTAAACAGATATAACCAGCCCCCCTGTAGCATTGTCCATAGTACTTCAGTAGAGGAATACTACACACCCTGCTACATGATTGTAGGCTGGAGATCACAACACAAGAGGAATGTGTACAGTGAAACAGGATCCCAGTGTCCCAGCTTCAGGTATTCCTGAGACACTGGCCAAGCTGTCTACCTGTTGATTATCACATGAAGAGACTGCTGGCTCTTCACCATGAAATCCTCTCTCCAAGCAGAGATACACTGCAGACCTTTCACTTCTGGAAACAGGTGAATGCTCCACAGTTGTTTCCCTTCTTTTTAGTTTCTTATTTTCTTTTTTTTTTACCCTCCCAAATCCACGCCCCAGCAGGAGACGACACTGGGGTGATGAAGAAGTGTGACTACTAAATGACTGTTTTGCACCCTCACTGCATCATTGCTCTCCACGTGTGACTGGCATACCAAATCCTCAGCTAGCCCCCAGTTATAAGGAGGAGGGGGTGGGCTCCGCTCTCTGGCTGGACCTGGCTTTCCTCCCTTGGGATTACACTCACTGATCGCATCACTTAGGGGCTCTGCGTTTGGTGTGCTGTGGCTTTGACACTTTGACCTGGAGCTCCCCTTGCTTGTGGTCTCCACAAACCCCTAAAACTGCCTGCTCTGAATACGCGCGGATCCTTTCGTAATCCAGGAATATGAACAGGAAGACGAGGCGTTGGATCTTTCATATCTTTCTCAGTCTGGGCATTGTCTATATTAAGATAGGGTAAGTAGAAAGACAGTGACCACTGGACAGTGATCACCTCCAGGGGCCAGTAGCTGGGATGTATGGCAGTGCCTGTCACTGCAGGCTTCGGACTTCATTCATTCATGCTTGCCGTAACGTGTTGCGGGAAGTTATATCAACTAGTTTACGAGTATGGGGGGCACAGGGTGTGAAGATGTGTGAGCACATGCTTATAATATTTAAAGAGAACCTGTCAAAATAGAAAACAGTGGGTTGCTATTACTGACTGTAAAAGTTGAAAGTTCCTTAGCTCTCCCGTCCATTCTTTGAATTCACTGGGTGTTTTTTTTTTTTTTAGGAGTAACCAGTTTACATATTTCGTTTTTAGAAAATCATGACTGCCAGGAGCTCTGCTTTGCAGCTTCTTACCAAGATTTTAGAATTGTAGAACGGACTGGTGGACCTGTGGTCATGCTTTGAAAGACTCCCCTGTACTCATGGCTAGTGTTACTAAATATCACGTTTATGTGTGTATTATGTACCGGTATTAATATGCAATTTAGCTGTATTTAGTATCGCTGATAGGATAGATTTTAATTAGACTGTCACCACTTCACTGGAACATTTGATACTGTAATTATTACCTTTATAATACGATCTATAGAATTCTTCCATTGTGCTTGTTCAACTCTTAAAATATATTTTATACCCAAAAGTAAAATGTACATGTTTCTGGGGTGTGCATGCTTTATTGAGGATAGCTGTGCCTGTGGAATTGAAATGTTCCCTCCTTCAAGAGCCTGATGGCCAGTATTTACATAGATTCGTTTTACTTTCATCCTTTACATTAGCAAGTGTGTTTCAAAGGAAGAGTTCCACCTTAAGAAACATCAATAAAGGAAGTGCTTGTTACATTGTAACTCACCTTTGTGAATCACAAACTGCCTGTGCATCTGCCTCTTTCTGATGTTGCTGGTCAGTGTAAAGGTGCCCATTAACAGTACAATGTTTCCTTCTGATTAGAACTTGTGATGCACATTTTATGATCCCATTGTATAGAAAACTGCCCTGATTGTGGTGCAAATTGATGTGATATGATTCTTTGGTCAATCGGGATAGGAAAAATGATCGATCTGAAAGTAGGATTTTATGATCGAAACGGAATGTAAAACCTTCTTCAAGAACAACTGGAATGAGAGGGATATGGAGGCTGCCATATTTATTTCTTTTTAAGCAATACTGGTTGCCTGGCTATCCTGCTGATCCTCTTCCTCTACTTTTAGCCATTGACCTTGAACAAGCATGCAGCAGAACAGGTGTTTTTGACATTTTTGTCAAATCTGACAAGATTAACTGCATGCTTGTTACTGATGTGATGCAGACACTTCTCCAGCCAAATAGATCAGCAGGACAGGCAGCATTGTTTAACAGAAAATAAATATGGCAGCCTTCGTTTTGATAATGGGGACAACCGATAATTGCCTTGCAATTAGTCTTGAGCAATTAAATCGCATAGAAAGTTTGAAAGTTTGAATCTGAAGGAAAAATTGTACTGTGTAATGGGCAGTCACATTTACACCTGGAAATGTAACTGTGCATTGTTGGAAGATGAGACCAGTTATATTAGTTTGCTATTGACCCCCTGTGGTAGTTCCTCCTACTCTTAAGACTATGATCACATTGGCTGCAGTAGCTGCAGGAATGCAACGTATTGGGAAATTAGCGTCTCATGTTATTCACGCATTGCGTTGCATACATTAAAACAGGCAGTCATTGAAAAGTATGCTTCATTGTGATGGTTAATGCACACATTTGCGTTACCATGTCACACTCAATTGTATCGCAACGGACCCGATGCACTGTGAACATCACATAGGTGGTGCATTGCAGTGTTGCAAGCTGTGTTACAGGCACATTATGCTGTACTGCAACACACCACTGTGTTGTGTTGCATTCCCGCTTTTACAGGGCATGCGGTGCATGTTATCCATGTGCTGCATCACATACAGTGAAGCAAGCAGTCAATTAAAGTATGCTTCACTGTACTGTTAACACCGGTGTTATGCAGTACATGCACCACACTCTGTCAGACCGCACCGCAATGGCCGCACTGTGAATGTTGCATTGCTTTTGTATTGTAATGTGATGTTCTGCATTACAATGCAGCCACTAGGACACACCGTAAGTCTACACTTTGAATGTAGCCTTAGGGCCCATTCACACCTGAATGATTAGCAGGTGATTCCCGCTAATCGCTAAAGCGCTAGTGCTTTAAAAGCGCTATGCTATTTTAACCTATGGCAGTGTTCTCACTGCCGCAGTTAGCGGCAATCGCGAGCATTTTCAATTAGCGCTAGTCGCAAAACACGTTACCTGCAGCATTTTTGCTGCAATTCTGGAGCGATCGTGCTACAGCGCTTAATAACCGCAATTACTCTGTATCATGTAAGTGTCCAGTGATTTTGCTGTGCTAATCGCGGTAAAATCACTTGCGCAAAACGCTAGCGATAAGCACTAGCGTTTTGCGCTTTTAGATGTGAACGGGGCCTTAGGTCTTTTCACATTTTGAAAATTGCATTGCGATTCAATGCTATGGAATCGCACCTCAACATACCTGAAAAGTTGCACCATGCTTTACCGTTGCGGTGCAACAATACAGTGAAGCCTACAGTACAATGGAAGTATTACTGTACCTTGCCCAGTGAGTTATCCTGAGGAGAAGTTCCAGGCCCCAATCAATGTAATAACCCCATACAAATATTATTGCTTTGCGTTATGATACGAGGATCTTGTCCATTGTGATGCAATGCAATGGAAACAGTTTGAAAGGAGACTTACAGATGACAATACTAAGTGAATGTGAGTAGCCAGTAAGAGTACTGAGTGCTGTTCTACCTTTAGGCAATGTTCACACTAGCCATAAAAACTGACAATTCTCTGGGATGGAGACAAGTGGATAAACTGACACATCGATGGATTCCATGTTATCTATAGGATCTGTTCAGACATGTTTGTTGTTAATGTATCCTTTGTCTCTGTTACGGCAGCAGAATAAAAAGTCCCATTTTGCTTGTCTTTTTCGGACATGGCATGGACTATGTATGTCGACTGAAGCAAGACAGCCTGGAGAGATGGACTACATCCATTTTCACTAGTGCTTTCAAAGAATAAAATTGAAAAAACCACCCAGACTCTTCCCAAATCGGGTCAGCCTTGACGTTTGCTGTCAAAATTAATGCTACAGTGCACACTGATGGACCTACAGCATGGTACATCATACATATTCACTGTGATAGTGAACTTTGCAATTCAGTATAGTGGGGATATATTTAGCCTTAGGCAGGGATCACACTTGCCTATTTTCATGTGCGTTTTCTGCACAGAAAAACACATTTAAACTTAGAACTGTTGTTAATCAATGAGCTGGTTCATACTTGAATGCAGTTTTTGCGTACAGAATAAATCCAAACATCCTGCTGCATAATTCTGCTCATTGGCTATCATTCATAAAGGAGCTGTCGGTAAGGGGAATCAATGCAGGGAAACACCGCTGCCGGTATTTTAGACTTCTGGGTGGGCATTCATAAAAATGTTTATATATTATATGTGGTAACAGCGCTCAACAGATATCATTCATCAAATCTTTGTAACTCCAACAGTTTTGCATACCATCACCCCGGTATTTAATACAGAGAAAAAATATTTGAAAAAAGTATATGCATCAGTCCATATCAAAAGTTCTCATCAAGATAGATAATTACGGGTCCTAGTGCACAAGTCCCATTAGCAGATTTCTAACTTCCAACCCAGGTAATCCTTATCAGTAAACAATTGTGCTCACCAGACAAAGGTGCCAATCATAACAGTTGGCTAATTCACGTGTGGCCCAGCCAGTAATGATGTCCGCCTTGTTGTCACCGCATACAGCCCGCATATGTAAAAGAGAAACACTTCTATGGTGTAGTATGTTATAACCAAGTGCACACCCTTTAGTGCCTAGCATACAAGCCTAAGCAGGCTGTGACCCAACACCGGACTTTCTTCCGCACTCAAACATCAATAGGTCAGCCTCTTACCAGATACTCTGGCTGACCATGCAAGACCAGCAATAGCGCTTAACTTCAATGTCCTCTTTCGTCTCCCTCCGCGGAGCCTAACCACGGAGGGAGACGCTGAACCTTGAGGATTTTAACCTGATATGCGCATATTTTACTGGAACTTTGTGAGTGCAATTTTAAACCTTTTTTATTAAATAAAACGGTGTCACACTATGGTAGTATCTGCTTGAGTTCAAAGGTGCTGTATTACGTGAAGAGCAAAGCGAAAGAGGACATTGAAGTTAAGCGCTATTGCTGGTCTTGCATGGTCAGCCAGAGTATCTGGTAAGAGGATGGCCTATTGATGTTTGAGTGCGGAAGAGAGTCCGGTGTTGGGTCACAGCCTGCTTAGGCTTGTATGCTAGGCACTAAAGGGTGTGCACTTGGTTATAACATACTACACCATAGAAGTGTTTCTCTTTTACATATGCGGGCTGTATGCGGTGACAACAAGGCGGACATCATTACTGGCTGGGCCACACGTGAATTAGCCAACTGTTATGATTGGCATCTTTGTCTGGTGAGCACAATTGTTTACTGATAAGGATTACCTGGGTTGGAAGTTAGAAATCTGCTAATGGGACTTGTGCACTAGGACCCGTAATTATCTATCTTGATGAGAACTTTTGATATGGACTGATGCATATACTTTTTTCAAATATTTTTTCTCTGTATTAAATACCGGGGTGATGGTATGCAAAACTGTTGGAGTTACAAAGATTTGATGTATGATATCTGTTGAGCACTGTTACCACATATAATATATAAATATTTTAAGGGCATACACCCCTCACTGATAGTAGCGCACCAGGATCAGGACCATTTAGACCTTAGTAGGAGGGAGGAGTGCACTGAATTGTCTGGTTATATATTCATAAAAATGTATCCATGTGCGGTAGCAGTGCGGAGATTCCCCGAACTAGGCAGGCGGTAGGCAGGCGGAAGGGTTGCGGAGACAAGGAAGCTGCCGAGTTGATACATTTCTCCGTGTTCCGCTCTGCTGCAGCTGCCTGGGAGGTCTGTGTGTCTCCATTCACTTACATTGGTATCGCCACATCAGAGTGAGCGGTACTTCCCGACCTCACACCGCTTGCGGTGATCTTTATGAATTAACATTTTGCTACATTTGTTCCGATAATCACAGCACAAGACGGTGATTTATCACTCTGCTCGGTAGTGTCATTTTTTCATGCGGAAAGAGCCTTTATGAATGCTGACTTTGCCGAGTGTTCGGTAAAGTCAGCTGTTTTATGCATTTCCGCATGCGGAAATGCTTTATGAATGATAGCCATTGTGTGTGTTTTCTCTATCAATTATATTAGCTGATGTGAAAAATGTGCGTGTTTTTCTGCATACAAACGGACATGGTGTGCAGAAAACACATTAAAAAAACACTTGCAGAAAACTGAATGACAATTGTGACCCCTGCCTAAGTAAAATCATGCAGAATTCTTCTAGGGTGTTTATTGTAAATCTAATGCTGGCCATACACCATATAAAGTTGGTTGTTCAATGTTAGCATTTTTATGTAGTATAAAGGTGCCCATCAATGATACAATATTGACTGTACAATTTTACCATACCTACTGTATGTAGTAGAAGGTTAACCTGACTGTACTCTGAATCCTTTAGGTAGTCCCTCATAATACACAGTAATGGTAAGATTTTACAATCAAGATTGTATCATTAATGGCCACCTTTAGAGCTTATCAAAACAATTATTTCAAAGGATTTCTATTTATTGGACCTTATAGTACACAGATTCAGTGGATTTGTATTGTAAATGGCCACCCTTGTGGAAACATACAGCATGCACTCTTGATTGTGCAATCTTACCCTATCTATGTAGTAGAAAGACCAATGGATCCAGAATATTTTTGATAAGACTGTTTAGGTAAGCTCTTCTACTACCTGATAACAGTGAAAGTGCAGACTTGTTATTTTATGGTGTATGGCTAGCTTAAATGATTGTTTCACATATACCGTACATGTAAAAGTCTTTTTTTTTTATATGCTTTATATGTTATATGATCCTTATATTTATATCTTTTTAAATAGTATATATTTTTTATACACCCTCTGTATATATTTATGGCCTGACTTTGACCTCCAAACTAATTAGCATCAGTCTGGCTATGGCTGGACTGAGAAACAACTGAACATCTTTGCTTGCCATCCAGTTGGCAGGTAGACTGCATCTACAGACATCAAATAATTGATGCCCAATCTTACAATTTACGTATTGATTGGAAAATGATTGAATACGTTTACCACCTTCTTGCTGTTACATGGCAGACCCCACATAGGACAATTTAACCCTCAGTGTTGGGCTTTTCTTGCTGATCACTAATGTTTTCACATCACACAAACCTCTGAGAAGTCTCCTGCCTCCCCTCTGTTCCTCATTTGTGAACTTCAAATATCTTCCTGCAGTCACATGTTGATTCCTGCATGTCCAGCTGTTGTCTAAAAAGTTTTTGCAACTGATTGAAGTTGTATTTCTCAGGGTGATTTTGAAAAGATTTCCATGCAATGCCATAATGATGGAGTTGAATGAAGTGTGAGTAGAAATCATAGGGCCATATGTATATAGTGATCCAATCCCTGGGCACCATGGCAAAATTCTGTTGCTCCCCAAACACTCAAGAAATGGCATTAATTCACTGGTATGTGTAACCCCTGCTTTCAATAGAGTTCCCCAAAAATGTCTACATGCACTGTGTGCGCACTATTTTCCCTTTTGCCTGCTGCCAAAATTAAATTGGAGGAGAAGAATAGCGTGAAAGACGACAAATCCTCCCCATGTCTAAAAGCAGTTGCTTAACCTTTTATTTCTATAATTATGCCCTTGAAGGGGAGGAAGTCTTTACAGTACATAAACATGCACACCTAGCCACCATCACCAGTCATGTAAGTGCAACAGCTGTAGAGTGATTGATTCATGATCAGGTCATCCGACTACTGCTTTTTAAGTTTGTATACATAGTTTATACTAGTATTTAAAGAGAGACTGAAGCAAAAAAATTTGAAATTTTTACCTTATAATTCACTTCAGTACTCTCCTCAGAAGTAAACCGCCGCATCGTCGCCTGGAGATTTGGGGGGTCTAAACCCCTCCTTTTGCGGCGGGGATGCGATGGTTTACTTCTGATGAGAATACTGAAGCGAATAACAAGGTAAAAATGGCAAATTTTATTCGCTTCAGAGTCTCTTTAAGGGCCCGTTTCCACTGACGGCAAGCTAAATGTAGAAATGCCCAAATGTAACCCTGTATTTTTTTTAAAAAGGCAGATACTCACCTAAGTAGAGGGAAGGCTCGGTCCTAATGGGCCATCCCTCTCTACTCCCGGTGCCCATGGTGCTGCGCTGGCTCCTCCGTTCACATCCCCCGCCGAGGGGACTTTGGAAGTCTTCGGGAGTCAAGTCCTCCCGAAGACAGGCAGCGCACACGCGAGTGCGTCATAGAGAGCGCGTGCGCAGTGTAGAGCGGCCCATCTTCGCTCCCAAAGCATTTCCGAAACCTCCCTTCAGCCGGAAGACAACGGTATTTGACCGAAATGGTCGAATACCGCTACGGGGGAGCCAGGACAGCAGCGGGTACCGGGAGAGGAGAGGGAATGCTCTATGGGACCCAGAGCCACCCTGTCCTTAGGTGAGTATCTGACTTTTTTTTTTAAAAAACGGGTTCCTATTAGCTTTAATCTGATTCATATTAATTGCTTTATCATATGACTTTTTGTGAGATATTAGGTGGATGATGCTTCCATTAGGGCCTTTACACACATCCAATTTTACCACTACCATGTAGTATGAGCCAACATATTTTGAATACTAGGAACAGATTGTGTAGGTAAGCTCTCATACTACATGGAAGTAAACATTTTAAAATTGGATGTGTGTATCACCAGGCTTTAGAATTAGAAGGGTAGTAGCCAGTTGACTAAAATTTAGGACAGCCACATTTGTAGATAAATGCCAGTGCACCTCATACACACAATGGAGAAACAATGTATTTTTTTCATGGATGTCAGACTTGCTGAAGGAAGTCAGTTTTTGCATTGAACATGATATGTTCATATCCCTTAAAAAAAGTATTGCAATTGATCAAAAACAATACTGGCTGCCTGGCAGTGCTGCTGATCATTCTGATATCAGTAGTGTCTGAATCATACACCTGAAACAAGCATATAGTTAATCTTGTCAGTTTTTTGTCAGAAACATCTGATCTGCATGCTTGTTCAGGGTCTATGGCTAAAAGTATTAGTGGCAGAAGATCAGCAGGACAATCAGGCAACTGGTATTGTTTAAAATTTAATAAACATGCCTTCATATCCCTTCAGGTTCCCTTAAACAATATACATATGTGTGAATAGAGATGGCCCGAACGGTTTGCCAGTGAACTTGCTCGCGCGAACATTGCAGGTTCGCGTTCGCGATCAAACGCGAACTTTATGCGATTTTGACCCGCCCCTTATACTACATCATTGGGCTAAACTTTGACCCTCTACATCACAGTCAGCAGACACATGGCAGCCAATGAGGCTGCACTCCCTCCTGGAGCCCCCCTCCCCCTTATAAAAGGCAGCAGTGTCGGACATTTTCTCACTCTGCCTGCTGCTGTTATTAGTGAGAGAAGGGAGAGAGGTTGCTGCAGAGATAGGGAAAGCTTAGTTAGGCACTTGTCAGCTTGCTCTTTGCTGATAATTATTGCTAAAAACCCCAAAACAGTTCTTTTGAGAGCTAATGTTCTTGTGATGTGTTTTTTTTTTGTGTGGCCCACTGACACTTGCATATACAGCCCTGTCTGTCGCAGCTGGCCCACGCTAATTGCTATACTGTGCCAGGCCCAGCACATTCAGTGCCTACCTTTTCACTGCACCTGTGTGTGTGACAGCTGCACATTGTATTGTAATACCAGTCACTGTATACCTTTCACTGCACCTGTGTGACAGCACGCAGTTTTATATACCAGTTACTGCATACCTGTTCACTCCACCTGTGTGACCGCACGCTGTTTTATATACCAGTCTGTGCATACCTGTTAACTGCACCTGTGTGACAGCTGCACATTGTATAGTAATACTATACTATACTGCTTCACACTGACAGACCAAACTCACTGAGTAACGCACCGCAAACAGCTGTTTGTGTAGTGATAGCCATGCTGGACTGGTGTGTACCATGGCGAGAGTGCAGGCGATGGCGGTTTTCAAGCCCAGATGGTTGGGCTGAGGTAGCTCAATGAAAGAACAACAGTGACTGTCCAGCTGATCAAATTTGGTCTGTCGACAATGAAGCAAAGACCTTATTATCTTGGGAGTGCCCCCAACACACTCATATAGCCGGCATTGCTTCATTGTTATACGCAAGCCCCTTCACCACGGCAAGGTAACGATCATGAAGGGGAATTGACACATGTACATGCCTTTTGTTTTGTTGTTGCAGCCGCAGTGCAGCCAGAAAAATTAGGCAGGCATGTACACGCACCAGAAAAATTATTATTAAAATTCAGGAATCCACCATGGAGTCCTGGACCCTGTTGGTGGTGGCGGAGAAGGCAGTCAAGCGGCCTGCAGGCAGAGATGCTGTGTGGGGACTGGGGACCGACTTAGTCTTGGGGCAGGCAGTCACACGGCGTGCAGGCAGAGATGCTGTGTGTGGGGACTGACTTAGTCTTCGGGCAGGCCTGAGCGTGCTTTGCAGACCAGGAATCCATGGTCAGATGGACCCTTGACCCAACGCTGTGTGCCAGAGATGTCACCACTCGCCTTTCAACATCATGGTACAGTTTAGGTATCGCCTTTTTTGAGAAAAAATTGCGGCCTGTTATCTTCCACTGCGGTGTGTGGCTTTGCTTTTGTGTGCTGCTTTTCCTCAGGTGGGGATCCCATTGCAGTTTGTGCTTTGTAATCATGTGCCTTCGTAAGGTAGTTGTCCCTACGCGGGTCTTTGTCTTTCCACGTCTCAATTTTCGGTGGCAGAGAGTGCAGATGGCATTGCTCTCATCTGAGGCAGACACACAAAAAAATTTCCACACCGCTGAGCCCTGGGGTGATGGCACTTTGGTGGTGGCGGCCGACTGAGTGTTAAGTGGGGTGCCAGAATCAGAGCAGGAAGAGGAAGATATGTCACGCTTCCATGCGGAAGCTGAGAAAGATGAGGTGTTCTGTGTTAAATAGTCAACTACGTCCTGACAATATTGGGGGTTGATGGCACGTGCCTTCTTCTGAACACTGTACTTTGGTCGAGGGCAGCACGAAATCATGATAGCGCGACATCGAACAGACCTGTTACGTGGCCTGCATCTGCCTTTTGTTTTGTCCATATTGGGGGGGGGGATGAAGTGAAAGGTATGCACTGACTTGACTAATACATTGTGCAGTCACACAGGTGCAGTTAACATGTATGCACGGAGTGGTTTATCACACTGCGTGCACTCACGTAGGTGGGTGCACTGAACACAACAGGTAGATATATGCAGTGATGGGTATTACAAATGGGCACCTGTCACACACATGTACCGTGAACAGGTAGAGTGACTGGTGGTATTATATATCACACTGCATGCCCTCACGTAGGTAGGTGGGTGCACTGTGAACAACAGGTAGGTATATGCAGTGATGGGTATTATAATGTGCACCTGTCACACACAGGTACCGGACAGGCACAGTGACACTGTGTGCGCTCACGTAGGTAGGTGGGTGCACTGAAGTGAACAACAGGTAGGTATATGCAGTGATGGGTATTACAATGTGCACCTGTCACACACACACAGGTAGTCACTGAATGTGCTGGGCCTGGCAGTGGCCCTCCTGTAACTTGGGGATCCTGTATCTCTGCGGATGTATCTATGCTGGATGGTAACTATGCATTGGATGCTTGCAGCTCATGAACTGCCTTGATATCCGTATACGGCCAATTGCTATATGCTAACCCAGCCATCATCGCTCTGCCGCTTAAGAACTGCTAACATCTATATCTGCGGACATGGCTACATATTTTTGAGCTGCACATGAACTGCTGCACTGGTCTTTGATTGCATGGCTAATTGCTTCTAATTGCTTCTGCTTGTGCCTCACCTCTGTGATCTACTAATAAGTAAGTGTAGCGGGAGTTACACACAGGCAATTTTCACAGAATTGTGGATGCGATTGGGTCCAGGATTACTCATAGTGATCTTTGCAGCCTACTCAAGTGGAGGTTTAAGCATCTATCTGAACCACACCAGACCATATGGTTAACAAGCAATAGTACAGATTTGGGTCTAGGACTTATGGACTTGTGTGCACCACTGGAATTTCTCTGTGTCTTTACAAGCATATTTGATGATCATTTGGAACTGGCCAAAAATAGTGCAACTCAGTATACTTGTCCACTAATGGTCTTACCATTCCACAATATGTTACAAGAATATAATAATCAATTAGGATTGGAGGACTGCAGCCTCCGATCGGGTTACCTGGGATATCTATGCCCAATTTTTTAAGGGTCTGTTAGTTAGTCCGTTTTGTGTATATTTGCTATATATTTGTATATGTGTTTTTTCATCCTTTTTATATAATTGTTTAAATAAATAATAGGATTTTTTTGCATGCACCCAAGAGTCAGTTCATCTTTTGTTCTACGCCTATTATAATGTGCACCTGTCACACACAGGTACCGGACAGGCACAGTGACACTGCGTGCGCTCACGTAGGTAGGTGGGTGCACTGAAGTGAACAACAGGTAGGTATATGCAGTGATGGGTATTACAATGTGCACCTGTCACACACACACAGGTAGTCACTGAATGTGCTGGGCCTGGCAGTGGCACACACAGTAGGAATTACCAAGGCTGTCTATGCAACACAAGTGTCTGTGGGACACACACACACACAAAAAAAAAAATAGATCACAAGAACAAGATTAGCTCTCAAAAGAGCTGTTGAGGGGTGCTTTTTAGCAATAAGAACCAGCAAGGAGCAAGCTAAGAAGCCTACAAGAGCCTAACTAAGCTTTCCCTATAGGTCTCTGCACAGCAGCTCTCCCTTCTCTAATAACTGCAGGCACATGAGTGAGTGAAAAGCCTGACATTGCCTGCCTTTTATAAGGGGGGGGGGGGGGGGGGGTTCCAGGAGGGAGTGTAGCCTGATTGGCTACAATGTGCCTGCTGACTGTGATGTAGAGGGTCAAAGTTGTCCCTAATGATGTACTATGGGGGCGAATCGAACTTCCGGAAAAGTTTGCATTCGCTTCCGAACGCGAACCACAGAAGTTCGCCAGGAACCGTTCGCCGTGAACCGTTCGGGCCATCTCTACTCGGCTATACTATAGCTGAGCACCTATTACTGAAACACCACTGCTACGGTAGCCTGAGTTTGGCTATACAATAGCTGAACTCTAGTACAGGTAATCGCTGCTGCAGTAGCGGAACTCCTTTAACTCGTTAGCATCTTCAAACAAAATATTTTATTTGAAGATGTGCACTCATTTTAACCTTTGCCGGCGGAAGTCGAGCGGCACAGGGTGTTTGTTACCTGTTCCGGATGCTGGACCGGCTTCTCCTCTTCATTCACCCGCAACACTGCACTCCCAACATCCTCTTCTGACTTCTGAACACATATACATGTGATCGTGGCTTAGAAGATAGTGTCAGCGTTGCATAGTGTCTTCCATTACCTCTCTACCACCACCGGGTGGAGCTGCGCCGCTAACACTATCTTCTGAGCCTCGATCAAATGTAATTAATTGATCAAAAGTCAGAAGAGGATTCAGTAGTGCTGTGCCACGGGTGGATGAAGAGAGGAAGCAGATGTACAGCATCCATAACAGGTAACTATAAAAGCTCCCTGCGTCGCTCTGCATAGCCTGCTAGGCTGGGGAAGGCACACTTCCCTAGCAGCTGGAAAAATGCAGTCCTGCAGCCACATAAAGACAAGACAAGAGACAAGACAAGATAAATAACATTTATATTGCGCTTTTCTCCTGGCGGACTCAAAGCGCCAGAGCAGCAGCCACTAGGATGCGCTCTATAGGCAGTAGCAGTGTTAGGGAGACTTGCCAAAGGTCTCCTACTGAATAGGTGCTGGCTTACTTAACAGGCAGAGCCGAGATTCGAACCCTGGTGTCCTGTGTCAGAGGCAGAGCCCTTAACCATTACACCATCCAGCCACCACCACCACATAAAAAGTTTTAATTTATGTGGATGCTAAAAGTTTGAATATATTAAGTATATTGAACTATGTGTGTATTACTGGTATGCAGTAGAGGTGGTTGATGAGATACTCATAATTCCATCTTACATGCAAATTTAATGCAAACCATTTGCTGTTTAAAATGAGGCTAATCAAAATTTTTTAAGAGTTGTATTAATATTAAGCTGCTTATACAGTACACAGCAGGTGAAAATCAAACATTGTAGCGGAAATCTTGTTTGATTGTTATGTTCTGCTTGTATTTAGTTAGATATTTTCAAGCATGTGTGAAAATGTTTGTCTTTTGTAGACATCATTGTATAAAGGTGGCCATACATCTCTTAATTTGGTGGCCGGTTGATCATCCGATTCGATAATTATTATCAAATCGGATGGAAATCAGTGCTGTCACAAGGTAAAGGCGTGCGATATCATGTGCAGTGAAGCCCCTGGCTGCTATCCTGCCCAATGTTGTATGTGCCCCTCGGTGCCTGTGCAATATAATACTCCATTCCCCGAGTGTCCACGCTGTACTTCCGCATTTGGGTCCCACATGGCTAACGGCATATAGCACGTGGGACGTGTGGTTCAGGGTCTATGGCCGGCACACCGGCAGCTACGTGGCCACCAATGCGGAAGTACGGCAGGAGCCAGACAGGTAAAGTATCTTTATGCACCGGGGGCACATAAAAATATGTGGGAAAGCGATTGGGGGTGGTGAGGTGGCGAGACTGCGTCACAAGGACATTTATTGAAAGATTTTATGCTGAAATAGATCAGGAATTGGCCTGTGGTGTAAGGCGGCCAGCAGCTCTCTCTCTGATCAGATTTGACTAACAGTTGTTAGTGAGTGTTATGCCTGATAAAGATGTCACCAGTCATCATGCCCACTGGTATTCACTGGACCAGGTTGAATGTATATGTCACTTTCACCTAGTTTTACATTGTTTCTTTGTGGTGTATTAAATGTTGGGTGATGAACTCGCACAATGCCATCTTTGGCGTCTTTGGCCAGGGTGAGGTGGAGGCAGTACATAAATCCTTTGGATCAGACCCTGACTTTGCAGTTTATAAAACTTCCAACTCTGACTCCTTAATGTATTTCTCATGTTGATTGGAGGAACAGAAAAAAAATGTCATTTTATCACTGTCAAAGCTAAGCAATTTTAAGGTTGTAGAAAGATAGTGTTTGTTTTTCAGGAACATACCAAAGAACTACTGGCTAGGAAGCTGTTTTACCCTATTGGCTATCTAATTCTGTCACTGCCAACGTGAACAAGGAAGGAGAACATAAACCTGTTTAAATATGCAGCTCAAACATAATGAAAACACTTTCTGTAATGTAAAATAATCTAGAATAAAATGTATTTTTTTAAGCATGTTAGGTTTTATAAAAGCTCAGATAGACTTCACACTAATGAAACAAGTTATCACTTTATTCTTACAGCAGATAAGTACTTTATTATGACTAATATCTGTGGTAATATAACATAGTTTTATTACAATATAAAATGTACCTGAAAGTAAAAACATAAACAAGTGACGTACTTCAGTGGTGGGATAGTCCAGAGGCTTCCTGGATTCTCCTGCAGCCCACCATTCCAGTGCATGGGGTCCTAGAACCTAATCAACAAAAGACAACTCCAGACTATCTACAAGACAACAAAAGACCAGGAGCCCAATGGTGCAGATGATTCAGGAAAGCAAAATGCTAGGGATATATATAATCACAAAGGTGGGTTGCAAATCCTTGTGACCAAGGTTAGAGTAGGCGGGAAATTAACTCTCATCACTTGATGTTCCAGATCCGTATATACATATTCAGCATATTTATGCAAAGCTGGTATGATTAACCCCCAAAACACTGAATCGACTACACCAATGAATGGTTTTGACTGCAGAATGTTATTCATATTTATTATGATTATAGAGGTACTGTATATGATAAAGGTTTTTGTGAACTGTAATGGCTGTTTTTATATAATAATACCTAGAATATGTATACAGTTTATTATAGGCACCTGTTTTTTCACTGAACTGAGGAAGCGGGCAAGCACCCGCGAAACTGTTGTCAATTTTATGTGCTCAAATGAAAGACCTTTTTTCAATAAACTGGTCCAAATTCTTAAAATTACCTCTCTGGTTATAAGCCTATCTTTTATGCAGTGGGCGCCTCCACCTCTGTTATAAGTGTCTATTCAACAAGAACTTGTTGATTAGTTTTATTGCCATGTGTGCTCTCACTGTAGACGAGTGCATCTGGACTAGGAATGTGCAAAGCCAATTGCACACGGAGGGAAAAAAGCCATGCACTAGTGGCTTCATTGTGTTGGGAATGTGCAGACCCTCCTCATGCATGCCTAGTCAAAATGTGCTCACCCACAGCTGGGAGCATCACCAGAAGAGAAGAGGACCCTGTGCTGGAATGGTGGGCTTGATGAGCAACTGGGAAGCCTTTGGACCATCCAAACACTTCCAACTACTATCTATCTATCTATTATCTCTCTACCTATCTTTTAACACCCCCCCCCCCCCTTGCAGGTTTGCTTTACATTCGTTAGGAACACAAGAAAGTTATTGAGAGTCTTAGTTCATTTAGTTCATTGTTTACGTTATTTTGAGATGCACTGGATGAGGGATTACATATATTCCCTTTAGTACATGTCTCTGAGCTCAGAGGCTCGTGTTTATAAGAAGCTGTCATAGGCATTGTTTCTATGGGAATATAAAAGGAGTGAATATGTATAACTTAATAGTCAAAGCAGCAGTTTAGAGCAGGGCTGTGGTGTGGGAGTCGACGAGTCAGAGTCGGAGCAATTTTGGGTACCTAGAGTCGGAGTTGGAGTCAGAGTCGGAATTTTCATAAACTGAGGAGTCTGAGTCGGATGATTTTTGTGCCAAATCCACAGCCCTGATAAGTATTAGACTAAGGAGTTGGAGTCTGAGCCATTTGGGTAGCTGGAGTTGGACTTGGAGTCGAAGTCGGTGGTTTCATAAACTGAGGAGTCAGAGTTGGAGTCAGATGATTTTTTTACCGACTTCAGAGCCCTGGTCTGGAGCACAGACATCAAGATATAATTTATAGAATTCAAAGTGGTAGGCAGTAGTGTAACCTTCTACATACCTATCACTAACACATACAGATATATGGTTGATCGTGTTGCAAATCAGTACAGATTTATCAGTATTATTGTGTAACAAACCCTATTCTGATCCGGACTGCACAAACCACATACAGCCTATCCCTAATACCCTAGTGCTAAACACACAAATGTCCATACACTTCATCATGGATATCGTACTAGGAGATACAAACCAATGGAAATGTGTTCCTTATCACTAAACACTCCATGGGTTAAGTCAATAATAGCCAATTTGGGTCTGTAATAAATGATGTGAGATCAACAACAGTCTAGTAACAGCTAAGGTGCATACATGTTACATTTCTGTTGCTCGCAGATTGGGATTCAATCTCTCACCTGACAGTTCAGACCGAATGCTGCACAGATGTGTCGATAGCCTCCAGGTTATGGAGGGGGGAGCAGGGTTGATGGCACACAATGGAACAGCATGGAGCGCGTGAGGTGAGTAGGAGAACAGTGGGTTATCAAAAGTGTCTGAGACAAAATATTGGTAGGTTTTTAGATATCCGGGCAGAACTGTCTCAGGCATCTTAAGAAATCAATAGTGCAGTTTCCTTCTTAAACTGTTGTAAATTAGGAGGCGTTAGTAAGGTTTCTCAGACAGTGCAGTGTGTGAGGAAAAATTGTGCTGCTGAGGTAACCAATACATCTGCTGTATTGATACCAGCAGGCTCTGAGTGAAGCATTCAGCAGGGGGGAGGAGCACTACACAAATCATGTCTAGCCTGCACTGCACAATAAATGTAAAAGTGTTATTAAGCACTTCTTAATCAGCTGCAGTTTAGGAATGGATTGGCACTTTTCTTAACTAGTGCAGTTCTAGAAATTCACGCTAAACCGCTGCTATTAAGGAGGATTCAAGAAGTTTCTTATTATCATGCAGAATAGTTCCCCTGCTGGTTAGAACTGTTTAAGAAAAAAAAAACTGTTGGTAATGCTTTGATAAATCTGGTACAATGTCCCCCGCTGAGATGATCCTCCAGGTAGATCACTTGGCTCAAGAAGTTTCTTATTATCATGCAGAATAGTTCCCCTGCTGGTTAGAACTGTTTAAGAAAAAAAAAACTGTTGGTAATGCTTTGATAAATCTGGTACAATGTCCCCCGCTGGGATGATCCTCCAGGTAGATCACTTGGCAATGTATTGAAGGGATTGGGGACCACTGTACCTCATCTAGTATGTATACAAGGCTTTAGTTGCAGCAGACATTACGGAATACCTGTATATTCTTAGATGCAGTAAATCCGTGTTTCTCACCACATTCACCTTACCACTTGCTAAAAGTCACCGATGGTAATTAGCCAATATACTGTACATATTCTGGCAGTCACCCTGATAATCTGGTCCCATTTGAAGCACTATAGAGCTCTGAAACACCGCTGCTCAGTTAAACAGGCCAATGCCAAAGTTGGAAAGATGTCTTCTTCAGCCACATGATGGAGCTCTCACTCACATTGGTGTTAGCCTTTTGTGAGCTTTGGTAGAATGCTAACATTGAGACATTGGGGGTGCTAACGTTGAAGCATTAGTGATAGGTTGTATGTGAGGTGTATGGTCCAGGTCAGATGTGCACCAACAGTATTACATGAGGGACAACATCTTTATGTGTTAGTGAGTGAGTTATGTATACCTATCATACAAGAAATCCTCTAGTTACAGCACTGTAAAAATATGCATGCCAGCTGTAAATATTCTGATCTAATTGATTTTTCCAGGCAGGTGATGCAAAAAGAATTGCAACCTGAAGTATTAGTTGTAACTAGAATCATCAGACAAAGGTGAGAAATTTCTTATGACAGGCTTGCTATAAATTATGTAAAATAAAGCTTGGCAACATATGATAATACAATAATCCTGGCTTATAATGGTGATGAATAACAAGCAATATGTGTTTTTCTGAGCTGCAAGAATCTGTAGCATTTGCTTAGGTAATTTGCCAGTAAGTACTTACACTAGGCCATTCAGCAGGATCACAGACACAGGAATCTCACTGTGCTGGCATCTGATTGTCAAAAGTAGATAAGGCGTGAAATGTGTCTGAAGATTGTGCAATGCTGTGACTATATGGTGCTTGCTGGATGTGTAAGAGCATATATTACGTCTTTATTATATGCTGAAAAGATACATGTAGCTATCATAACACTAGGACAGAGAATGCCCTGTGTTTATGTGTATATGGAATGCCACCAATCCACGGTCTGCTATGAGGGAAGACTTGTTAACATAACCTAGTGATGTGGCAGGAAGTCTAAACAACTCTGTATATAATAAGGACATTTTTGTTGATCATGTTTCAAAGAGTCCAAATCCTCCTAGCCTAGTTATTGCGCTGTGTCAAATTACACGGGGCTTGAGCTGTTTATGGTTATTGAAAGTGGTTACCACTTTTATCTTGCAACACTGGGGTGCTAGGTTTGAAGGGAATCCAAGGTGAGAGACATATGGAGGCTGATGTATTTATTTTCTTTTAAACAATGCACATTGCCTGGCTGTGCTGCTGATCCACTGCTTCTACACTGTGTTCCAAATTATTATGCAAATTATATTTAGCCACTTCAGGACCATAGGCTTACACCCCCCTAGTGACCAGGTCATATTTCACAACACAGGGCTGTGCAGCTTTGTCAGGTTGCTGCACAGCCCTACTACTAAGCACACAAATGAATATTACCTCCTTGTATTGTCCTTAACAGGACATTCGTTTGGAGGCTTCTGATCGATCCTGCGATCCTGTGTTTTTTTTTATTTTCAGACTTTCTGTGCCTGATTTTCCCTCCCTCCCCCCTCCCTCTTCGTCCCACCCCCCTGCCTCGTCCTGATTTGATTAGGACGGCGATCCGTCCTCTTCTCTGCCTCTCATAGGCATCAGCTTATGAGAGGGCTTTGATCCCCTGCCACTCTGAGGGACAGCTGAGTGTCCCTTGTACAGCACTATACTAGATAGCAGCGCTGTACGAATGTAAACAAAGGGGATTTATTTCCCCTTTCCTTTACTAATGGCCTGCTAGCCATGGTCGCAGCTTGCAGGCTGCTCCGTGAACCGGCAGGGAATGATCGTGCATTCGCGCGTGCGCATTCCCTGCTAAACTGCAGCTCCAGATGGATGGAGTGGTGGATGGTTGGATGGCCACCATGTCACAGCAAGGCTGGGACATCAGCCAGAAGGTGGCAGAGTCATGGTTCTGCTCTGAGAGGCTATTCTGACATCCGGAAAAGAAATTCAAGCAGAAACTCTAAAAAAAGACAAGTTCAATGAATGCAAGAATTCTGAAGCTTCTATCAAATAAGGGGTCTATGTCAATACATACCTTGACCTGTTAAGATGTTTTTTGTTTAGTAACATTTGAATTATGCTTTAATGATTGATGCCTAAAAGATAATGCTGATTTCCACTTGCGTCCACTATTTAGGAAATTCATAGGGAAATATAATTTGCATAATTCGGAACGTGGTGTAGTACTTTTTAGCCATAGATCCCAAATAAGCATGCAGATCAAGTGTTTCTGACTAAAATCTGGCAAGATTTCCTTCATGCTTGTTTGAGGTGTGTATTTCAGTCACTACTGCCCAGAAAGAGTAGCAGGACTGGTAGGAACTGATATTGCTTAAAGCAGTAGGATTATAATATAATAATAATAATATGCCAGGGAAAAAAATCACATATATAAGTAGATAAATACTTGATCTACTTACATAACACATGTATTGTACTGTCCACGTTTTGATTTCAGTGAATTTTCTATAGTAAATAAAGAGAATTCTGTTCCTGGTGGGAACCATGTCTTTTACCCACAGTTTGAGGCTAAATCCTAATGTCATTTCTGCCCTTTACTTTTTTCTTTTCTCCTCCAATCGCTGAGTCACCTCAGTCTTGCTTGTAAACACAAGTGAGCAGGGGATCGTGTTTCAGATAGGCAGCTAGGCAGGGAAATAAATGGAAAAGGAGGAATATATTATAGATAAAAAGAACCCCCAGCATGCAACTGTTTGGCACTGACTATTAAAGGGCCAGTGCTCCTTAAGTATGTGATAACTCCAAACCATAACAGCAGAAAAAGTTTTGAAAGTTTTGAATGCAGGATTAGCATCTTTATCACTTAATACACTCAGACCAGTTGCTGTTTAAATTTTATTTTAACGGTGACAATCCCGCCTTAAAAGGAAATAAACATGGTAGCCTCCATATGTCTGTTACCTTGGGTACCACTTTAAATCATATTAATAATATTTAATACGTTCTAAAAATGTAGCAGTAGAGTGTGGTATTTTTTTTAGTTCCAGGAATGTGCGGTATATTGTTCTATCTTTCAGAATAGAAGCCCTTATGACATTCAGATTTTCATTAATCTAGGACGTGAAAGCTGTGCTTGGAAATGACAAGCACTAGCTGCTGAACAATAATACATCTGTTAATTATATGCTGACTAATTGGTCAATAGCTAGCAAAGGCTTCCACTTGCTGTACCAATTGAGATTTGTAAGCTGAGAAAATTAGCTATCAGTCAGATAGTTATCCTTCAGCATAGGTGAGCTTGAGATTTCACCAAAAACTCATTTTTGCATCCGAACTTGTATTTTGGCCTGAATTTTTCGCAAAGAAATAATGGACTTTTTTTTTTTTTGCAAGATACTCATCTTTCCCCAAAGTGCGAACTTTCTGGAAAATGTTTTCTCATGCACATAGACTACAATGCATTTGGCCTGATGTGCATAGACAACAATGCATTTGGCCTGATGTGCATAGACAACAATGCATTTGGGATTTCCAGCTGATCCGAAGGGAGGCAAGAAAAAACAAACAAACAAAAAAAAAACTTACAAAGTTTAGGTCAATTAGACTTAAAAGGGATAAAAAATTCCAGCTACAGATGACAGTCAGATAAAATCCCTGGATCTACACTGCTCAGAATTACCAAGTAATTATAGCTGTGGATGTCCTTCAGTGCAAGAAAAGCATCTGAGGCTCCTTTAATTGCAGAAATACAATCTGCAATAACTACTTCCTGTGGTAAGATATTCCCCATTTTAACAACTCTAAAGCACTGGTACACACTTTTAATCATGATTGACCAATCACTGACCATTTTTACTACTGCTATTTTATATCAGGGTTTACCTACACAATCTGCTCATAGTATTCAATAGCTGTTGACCCCTATACTACATGAAGGTGGTAAAATCGGTCAGTGATTGGCCAATCATAATTAAAGGTGTGTACCAGGTGTCCATTTGAAAAGGGCACCTGGAAAAGGGCGCCTGGTGTACCCCATATATGCCAAATTCGGCTACAAAAAGGGCACCTGGTGTAGCCCATATATGCCAAATTCGACTACAAAGGGTGCCTGGTGTAGCCCATATATTGCACATTTTGGCTACAAATGGAGCCTTTTGTAGACCCTGTATGCCAAATTCGTCTGCAAAGGGCGCCTGGTGTAACCACAAAAAAGGGATATAACTGAGAAAAGTGATTACTATGATCTAACTTCTCCCTACTCTCACACTGAACCCTCCCCTAATGGTGACTAACCCTAACCCCCCTGGTGGTGCCAAACCCTAACCCCTCCCTGGTGATGCCTAACCCTAAGACAGCCCTCAGTGATTACTATGACCTAACTTCTCCCTGATCTCACACAGAACCTAACCCCCCCCCGGTGGTGCCTAACCCTAATGCTTAATTGACCAATGACTGGCCAGTTTTACTACTTCCATCTTGTAATGGAGCTTGCCTACACCATCAGTTTATAGTTTTCAAAATCTGCTGCGCCTGATAATACCTTGAGACTACTTGTATACTTTTGCATTGTGTCATGTCGCAGTACACTCCTTTGCCGCTCCTAAGTCCTAGTGACCATTAGCTTCTATGAGTCTGGCCACAGGATCTGCGGTGTAGCGCAATGAAATGGATAAAATTGGACAATCAAAATTGGATGTGTGTATGCACCCTTAAAGAGAAACTCCGACCAAGAATTGAACTTTATCCCAATCAGTAGCTGATACCCACTTTTACATGAGAAAAATAATGATTTTCACAAACAGACCATCAGGGGGCGCTGTATGACTGATTTTGTGCTGAAACCCCTCCCACAAGAGGCTCGGGTACCGTACGGTACTCCTGGCAAACTGCCACAATGTAACAAAGTTCAGACAGGAAATAGCTGCTTACAGCTGTCTGTTAAAGCCAGACCAGCTAGCAACAGCTCCTTAATCTGCCCACAGTAACAATGTCACCATGTAATACATGTCAGAATGTGAATCTGGGAGAGGAAAGATTTTACAATGAGCAAACACTGACTAAATCATGTATACATAATTATTGTAAAAATGAAGCACTTTTTTTATTACATTATTTTCACTGGAGTTCCTCTTTAAGTTGGCCATACATCAGGTGACTTGGTGGCCAATCGATCATCTAATTCCGACTATAATCAGATCAGATGAAAATCACTGCCGCCAAGTGCATGTCCGGTCAACAACATGACCAATTTCGGGCCGAAATTGGTTGCATTAATGAGTCGGACATCCTGCAGGATGTTGGGCCACCTTAGCCAGTCAGGTACAGGGTGATAACGGCGAGTGATATCGGGACAAACGACGAAACTCCCAGCGCTATTCACCTAATGTATAGATGTATATGTATGGGCATTTATACATTACTTGTCCTGTGTCGCAGTGCCTGTCCTTTTCTGAATCCACCACTATCTTTTAGGCCCCGTTCACACTTGCGTTTCTGTGCCAAACGGACCAGATGACCGGACCGGATCGGAACCGTCGGGTTCCGATCCGGATCTGGTCCGGTTGCATCAGGTATGTATACGGCTGCGATCCGGATCCGTTTGGTAAAAGTTATAAATAAAACTATATAATTGTTGGGGTCTGGGAGGTCAGCAGAAGGTGCACCTGTAGAATCAGGTCCTCCGCTGTTTAGGCCTCACCTCCACCTCCGACATACTGCCAAACAGCTCCAGCGCGTTAGTCACTGCTGCTCCACTCCAGAAATGCTTGGCCCATGTGTCCCCATCCAAAATGGCCGCTAGAATACGCATAGGAAGTGGGGTAGAACGTCAGGTGTTTGTAGCCAGTGTGTTCTGTGCTTTCCGTTTCCCATTGGTTTCTATTTCCGGATGGTGCAGTCAGGCTCCGGTCCGGGTGCGTGGGTCGGATGATCCGGACCCGAAAAATAGCGCATGTTGGAAAAGTGTCCGGAGTCCGGATCTGATCCGGCTCCGTTCTGTACGGAACGTACGCATGCGAACGTCCGCATAGACTTTGCATTGCTATGCGGAACGTACGTTCCGTTTGTACAGTATACGGTCCGGATCCAATCAGGCGAATCCGGACAGCGAATGCTAATGTGACCCAGGCCTTACCCTTCCCATACACACTGCAAAGCACACATGCGCCACGCTGGCCTGCATGTATAGGAGAGTAGCAGATTTGCAGACGGATGGGCACCAAAGATGAAGACATACATACATATACATTTATACATAAGGGGAACAGCGGCACATGCGGTGGGCTCGGCTGGTTCCCGGGAGATTTCATGCTGAAATTGATCGGGAATCGGCCTACGGTGTATGGACAGCCACAAAATCTCTCTCAAATCAGATTCGATCAGAGAAAGATTTGTCTCTTGGTCAATACTGCCTTCATCGCTAGAGGTATGGCTACCTTAACTAAAGAACCCCTTTCTAGATAGATGACAAAACTTTCTTCCATATGCAGATCATGACCCATTGTCCTTTGCACAAAGCTAATCTGTTAAGCTTTCGTACTGCTCTCTGATATATTCATATATGTTAATTATATCACCTCTAAGGCATTTTTTTTAAGGCTAATGCTGGGGATACACGGTACGCTTCTGTACCGTGTATCGACCAGCTGATCTGGCCAGCTAATAATATTCAGCTGGCCCGATCAAGCCGCTCGACTCCCGCCTGCACTATCCCCGCTGGCTAACAATGACAATCGATCCGCGCGGACGAGCGGGGACGCGGCGGGGACACAGCTGGGGTCGATCCGGCGGCTAATCGGCCGCCGGATCGACCCATGTATTCCCAGCATAAGTAAACTCAGTTTATCTAATCTTTCCTGGTACATGAGAGCATCCATCCTTTAAAGGGAACCAGAGAGGAACCATATCTAAAAAAATGAAAAAGCAGTTATACATACCTGGGGCTTCCTCCAGCCCCATACGCGCTGATCGATCCCAAGCCGCAGTCCACCGATGCCCGCAACTGCGATAACGGGCTCTCGTCGCTGATGTCATTGGAGCCGAGCTACGCAGGAGAAGTGCGCCCTCTACGTATCTCTCCATACACTCCTGCAGAGATACGCAAAGAGTGCACCTCTGCTACGCTTAGACTGGCTCCGACTGACGGATCAGCGCGGAGCCGGTTCTCGTAGCTGCGGGCAAAGGAGGACGGCAGCGTGGAATCGATCAGCCCGTATGGGGCTGGAGGAAGCCCCAGGTATGTATAACTGCTTTATTTTTTCAGCTCAGATTCCCTTTAACCAATTTTGTGGCTCGTCTCTGCACTCATTCCAAAACACCAATGTCCTTCTTTTAATGCGGTACCCATAAACATATTCCAAATGTGTGCTTACAAGAAAGTTTAATGGACATTATTATGCTAGCATCCCGAATGTTTATTTCCCTTTTATGCATCCCATAATTCAGTTTCCTTCCTGTTTTCATCTTAACCTAGAAAAATTACAATTTCTTCACTGGGACCTTAAAAAAAGCTTTGTAGCTACAATGCTGCCCATAATGATTCATACCCCTGGCACATTTTGACTTAAACTTACTTTTATTCAACCAGCAAGTAATTTTTTGATGGGAAATGACATAGGTGTCTCCCAAAAGATAATAAGACGATGTACAAAAGGCATTATTGTGGAAAAATTTTTTTACATTTTAGCAAAAAGTGTCCAGTCCAAAATTATTCATGCCCTACACAAACTGTCACAGTCTGTGGGAAAATCCAAAGTTCTATACCATTCCAAATAGTCCAAGCTGTTCTGAAGCATCCTAATTACCCTGATTAATTGGGTACAGCTGTTTAAATCAATTCAACAGGTGAAAAACAGCAGCTTTCTGCAGTTGGTTTGTGAACAGTCATGGCTAAGACAAAGGAGCTCAGTGAGGACCTGCACATTGGGGCTGTTCACAAGTCAGGAAAGGGCTACAAGGCAATTTCTAAATGTTTTCCAGTTCCAGTGGCTACTGTCCAAAGTATTATTAAAAAATACAAGATGTTCTGCACTGTGGAAAATCTCAGAGGATGTGGTCGTAAGCCAAAAGTGACACCTGTGCTGGCCAAGAGGATAGTGAGAAAGGTGAAAAATAATCCAAGGATCACCATCAAGGCAATCTTGGTGATTCTGAGCTCTGCTGGTGGCATTGTTTAAGGCAGACAATCCAACGGGCACTGCACACTGTTGGGTTCCATTGATGCAGAAGAAGGAGGACACCACTTCTCCAGATAAGGCACACAAAAGCTCGCTTCACCTTTGCAAATGCTCATCTGGACATAGAAGATTTCTGGTCTTCTGTGAAACAAAAATTTAATTGTTTGGTCACAATGATGATCTTCATTTGGCATAAAAAAGAGAAGCCTCCAACCCAAATAACACCATCCCCACCTTTAAACATGGTGGTAGGAACCTAATGCTTTGGGGTTGTTTTTTCAGCCAATGGACCAGGGAACCTAATCACAGTAAACAGCACCATGAAAAAATAGTAATATATGAGGATTCTCAACGACAACATCAGGTAGTCTGCAGAGAAACTTGGCCTTGGACACGAATGGACATTTCAGCATGACTGTGACTCAAAACACACAGCAAAAGTGGTGAAGAAATGCTTAGCAGACAGCAACATTAACATTTTGGAGTGGCCCAGCCAGAGTCCTGACTTGAATCCAATTGAGAATCTGTGGAGAGAGCTAAAGATCAGAGTGATGGCAAGAAGACCCTCCAACCTGAAAGATTTGGAGCTCTTTGCTAAAGATGAATGGGAAAAAATACCCATGGAGACATGTGAAACGCTGTTCTGCAATTATAGGAAACATTTGATTACTGGTATAGCTAATAAAGGCTTTTCTATTGATTATTGAAAAGGGTATGAATAATTTTGGACTGGATAATTTTTCCTTAAATGTAAATAAATGCTGAGAAATGTTTTTTTTTTTCCACAATAATTCCTCTTGTACATTGTCTTTTTTTAATCTTTTAGGAGACACCTATGTCAGTTCCCTTTATCTTTTAAAAGACACCTATGTCATTTCCCGTCACAAAATTACTTGCTGGTTGAATAAAAGTAATTTTAAGTCAAAATTTGCCAGGGGTATGAATAATTATGGACAGCACTGTATTTTATCAAAATTACAGATTGCCCAGCAAGGCCAAGGTAAAGCAAAGAGTGTATAAGGAGCTGAAAAGGACCCATGCTCACTCCAACCTGGATAATTGCAAATATTTTCTGTTTTAAAGAGAAACTGTTAGCCCAAAAAAATCAAATTTAAATCTCTATTGCAATGTGTTAAATAGTTTGTAAGGGAGCCAAAAAGGCAATGCTGAAGTTAAAAAGCAATCTAATTTTTTTACTGTGTGACTATCATTCAGCCTTTTCCCCAAGCTCCTAAGGAGGACGCAAGGATGCATAACAGATACTGCAGAGCATGCCCATGTCTGCCCGACCCCCCTCTCCCCCCCAGGACCAGGTGCCGATGTCTGCCTGACCCCCTCTCCCCCCCCAGTACCAGGTGCCGATGTCTGTCCGCTCCCCCCCCCCCAAGAGCCAATGTCTGTCCGACCCCCCAGGACCAGGTGCCGATATCTTCTCACCCCAAAAAGCTGACACGGAGAGAGAGCGGGAGCGGAGTACATCTACACACTTCCAGCGCCACCATCGCAAGTTTGCCCTGTCGCCGTGCATCTCTCTCTCTCCTGCTCGTGATTCTCTCACATGTGACTCGGCGGCTGAGCTGCGGTGGCGGCGCTGGAAGTGTGTAGATGTACTCCGCTCCCGCTCTCTCTCCGTGTCAGGTTTTTGGGGTGTAAAGATATCGGCACCTGGTCCTGGGGGGTCGGACAGACATGGGCTCTTGGGGGGGGGGCGGGTTGGGGGGGAGCGGACAGACATCGGCACCTGGTCCTGGGGGGGAGAGGGGGGTCGGGCAGACATGGGCATGCTCTGCATGCTCTGCAGTATCTGTTATGCGGCATTGCGTCCTCCTTAGGAGCTTGGGGAAAAGGCTGAATAATAGTCACACAGTAAAAAAATTAGATTGCTTTTTAACTTCAGCATTGCCTTTTTGGCTCCCTTACAAACTATTTAACACATTGCAATAGAGATTTAAATTTGATTTTTTGGGCTAACAGCTACTCTTTAAGAAGGCAAATTTCTGTAATGAAAATCTCTTCTGTCTTCATGCTTTCTCTAGTGTCCCATGCAGCTTTATGAACTGGCCACTAGAGCTCCAGGCCCACTACAGTCACATGACAGTGAGCCTGGAGCTCTAGTGGCCAGTTTAGAAGCTGCACAGGACACTAGAGGGAGATAACCGTGTGAGGACAGGCTAAAGCATGCTCATACTTGCATTATGCCCCCATCTGCACCTACAAATCGACACTCTGCAAGGGGGCATTGAAGGCACATTGGAGGTCAGCCAATAGGTGGAACATAGCTTTTGGCTTATTTTTTAGGCCAAAACTATTTATGTGGAGGGAGCGAAGTATGCATGGGAGGTTGTATTTGCACATATACTGTATATGGTATATATTTATACCTTATTTACAGTAAAAGTAAAAGGGGATGGTAGGGCCAAACAGTTCCTATGTACAATAGGTGGTATGGTTATATGAGTAAATTATAGACAGCTATAAAGGAAGAAAAAAAAGAAACACATAGCCTAGGGTTCAAACTCTTCTCTGCTCTAAACAATGCACTTGTTGCTTTCTCTGTCAGTCTTGGAAAGATTGCTCCATTTCCTGTCTGGACAGGAAATGATGGAATATCTCACATTTGGGTACATATCATAGCAATTAAATTCTAAGAGGGGATCTCGCCCATTACCACAGTACAAAACTAAAATATTTTCTTCCGTGAGAACAGGCTTTTACAATAATATAATAAAATAGTTGTGCTAATAAAATTATATCTTTCATTCTCTGTCTTGAGGCTAAAAACATTTAGAATCTTATTGATTTTTGCAAGAATCAGCTCATTCAGATTGTGTCCCAGACTGAACCCAGAATCTGAACAGTACACGATTACCGTGCTAATCACTTAGCTAACACTAGGACACAATCTATGATATAATTTCCTATATATCTTGATGTGGCAGTTTCAGTATAACGCGTCCCATCATGACTTCTGTGTTATTGTACACTTGTGTGGAATGCTCTTCAACTTATGAATCAGGAAGTATTGTCACGTTTTGGCATAGGACATTGGCTTTTTTTTTCAGTGTTATAATTAGAGCAAAAAAGTCACAAACACACACGCAGTGAAAGTGATCGGAAAAAGGCGAGGCTGATATGTCCATGAAATTTACACAATCTTTCCTCCCAGTGTCATAAGCGATTACACAAGCTACTTTTGGAAAGAGAGAAGATGTTTAATAACAAGCGTAGGCACACAAAAGACTAGTCGTGTCCTCTAGGATACAATGCCTTTTCAGATCTGGAAACAGCATGCTCAAATTGTCATTGTTTAGGCATTAAAAGCAGGAGACAATAGGTTAACCATGCTAGCCTTCTTAACAGTATATAAAACAGGGTGGAAGTTGATGAGAAGAAAAGGGAATCCTGCTTATTTCTTTCCACCCATCTAATTCAGAAAGGTTTCAATGACAAGACATTCAATGGACAAAAATGAAAGCAGTTAAAGTGACACTGAGGTGAAAATAAACTTATGAGATAATGAATTGTATGTATAGTATGGATAATGAATAGAACATTAGTAGCAAAGAAAAGAGTCTCATATGTTTATTTTTATTTATATAGCTTTCTTTATAACATTGCATCTTTATGTCATAATTGTAGTTTAGAAACCACACTCTTTAAACTGTAAAATAAAACAGAGCTAATGACCCATTGAACTTTCCTTCAGTAAAACCTTATCTCAAGCTCTCTCTCACCGTTTCTTGGCTGTTTAAGCTATTTAGAAAATAGGATTGAGTTTGACCAAGTTAGTCTAATAGTTCAGAGAAACTCTATTACATACATAACAACTCAAGGGCTCGATTCAGTAAAGTGTTAGCACTTCTACTTAGCACGTCTCCTCACGCCTAAACCAGCTGTTCGCGCATTAAAACACGTGCGAAACTACGTCCAGGAACCAAAATAGGTTAATGTCGCACCCATGCGACGTTAAAGTCGCATGCATGCAACGTTAAAGTCGCATCCAATGCGGCATTATAGGGCCATCGCGATGCAACGTTTTGCGTGCACCGGACTTTGCGCGTGCAAAGTTTTGCGCGCGGGACTTTGTGCGCGGACCGATTTGGAAAACGGAGCTAACCTAGTTAGCACCCTAGTTAACACGCCCAAAGTGTTTAGGCGTACTAACTGGGTTAGCACCGTTTACTGAATCGAGCCCCAAGTAACTCTCTCTGTACTGGAAAACAACTTGAGACTTTTTTCTTTGATACTAATGTTTTATTTGTTATCTGTACTATACATGCATTTAATTAACTCATACATTTATTTTCACTTCAGATTTGCTTTAAGAAGCAATCTATTACTGATCTTACTATATTACTATCATATTTCTCATCAAGAATAATGTTTGCAAAATATGTTGCATATGAAAAGACACCTATAGCATTCAATCATGGTTTATGTTGTTTAAATGTATTTATTTATTTTGATCACTGTTTATAAAGGGTCCAGCAATTTATGTCTTCCTGTTTCCTTCCATTTATTTTCACAATAATACTACTGTATACAGATAATGTAAAGTAAGACAGTGGTAACTGGCAAACAACATACTGCCATTTGCAATTCAGTAACACAGATTTACTCGATTACATTTTTTGAAAATCACACCAGATAGATAGCCACCCCTGTTGTGTTGTACACTCAAGGGGTCACTGAACAAAACTATCCATTATGAATACCAGCATTGCAGATGGAAATGTCTGGGCTTCCTTCCTAATTGCTCTGTTCAGGGCACCTGAGTTAGGAATACATGTTGGGAAAATTTGACTATTGAGGTACCCTTAGAAAAAGACATCGCAGGCAACGAGATATGTTATGTCCACTAAATGTAAGATGATTCTGCCCATGAAACACATTATGTTACATTGTCATTGTTGTCTTTTTTTGGACAGTATGTGCAGATGACTCCATAATGTCCTAAGCAATCTGGCTGTTTTTTCATTAGTGGCATTAACAGTAGCATGAAATTGATCTACCCTTCTCCCTATTTTTATTTGTGGAGGGGGACAGGAGGACCACTGTCATGTTATGTTTACCCCACACTGTACCTTATGCCAGTTCGAGTATGTTTGTTTTAATATATGCAAATTCAGAGCTGTGCCGGACAGACTGTTTACTCAGCAGCGTCAGCCATCATGCAGGTTTCTTTCATGAACAACTGGGTCATCACTGCTGAACCTTCATGTCCCTCTGTCCCCCTCCCCCATGTCTCCTTAGGGATGACAGATGATTGCTAAGTGCGACTAGTGGTGCCATAGTATGGCAGCCTCGGCTCTTGACTTTCGAACATTATCCACCTCATACTTCCAGAACCTGTATGAGCCAAAACCAATTTGGATTATAACTCCCTGTTTGTACTTGGTGAAATAAATGTTTCTGATCCTGATTCTACTTTGTTAATGTTCATCTCCCTAATGTGTATTACTCTGGTACTCTTCTTTGTCTTCCAGTGTCAAACTGCTATCAAAACCTATAGTGTGTAGCTAACATGCAGTCATTTTTTTTAAAGTAGGCTTCAAGTAGAAAAGCACAGTATTAAGCTGTCTAAAATTGCAGTAAATGAAATGACATCCCTCCTTCTACATCCTAGCAGCACACTCAGATTCATTATCACTACAGGGCTATGTTCTCCATGTGTTTGCATGGGTTTCCTCAAGGTACTCTCATTCCTCCTACATACAAAAAAACAGGCTGATATGTTAATTAGCCTTCCTCCAAATTAACCCTACTAGACTGTCATAGGGGAAATTAGATTGTGAGCCCCAAAGTATGAGTACTTTATAAAGTTTTTCCAGTTGTTAAACTAAATGTGTGATGTCACTTTAAATGTTAAAAGTTTCCTCACTTGACATGGGAAAAAACCTTTATTGATTACAGTATGGAGAAACGAAAGAACCCCAAATCAATTTTCTCAAAAATGACAAGATATTTTTGATTAAAAAAAATTGGCGTGTTCCCACTAGTGACAAAATGTATGTATTAAATTTGGTGATGATAGCATGTTTGGGTGCTTTGCAATGAATAGAGATGGCCCGAACCTCCGATTTTCGGTTAGTGAACTACGAATGCGAACCTCCGCAAATGTTCGCGAACATGTGAACTTCCGCGAATCGCAATAGACTTTAATGGGGAGGCGAACTTTGAAAACTAGTAACATTTATGCTGGCCACAAAAGTGATGGAAAAGATGTTTCAAGGGGTCTAACACCTGGGGGGGGGGGCATGGCGGAGTGGGATACAGGCCAAAAGTCCCGGGGAAAAATCTGGATTTGACGCACAGCAGCATTTTAAGGGCAGAAATCACATTTTATTGATTGGAGGCCTAAAGTGCTTTAAAACATCTTGCATGTGTATATATCAATCAGGTAGTGTAATTAGTGTACTGCTTCACACTGACAGACCAAACTCACTGTGTAACGCACCGCAAACAGCTGTTTGTGTAGTGATGGCCGTGCTGGTCCACTGGTGCACACCATGGCCAGAGTGCAGGCGATAGCGGTTTTCCAGCCCATATGGGCTGAGGTAGCTGAATGACAGAACAACAGTAACTGAGTGTCCAGCTAATCGAATTTGGTCTGTCCACATTGAAGCAACGACCTTATTATCTATTTTCTTGGGTCAGGTGTGCCCCCCAACCCCAATACACTCATATAGACGTCGGTCATTGCTGTTTGTGTAGTGACGGCCGTGCTGGACTGGTGTGCACCATGACGAGAGTGCAGGTGATGGCGGCTTTCCAGCCCATATGGTCGCCGGGCTGAGGTAGCTGAATGACAGAACAGTGACTGTCCAGCTGATCAAATTTGGTCTGTTCACAATGAAGCAACGACCTTATTATCGTGGGTGTGCCCCCCAACACACTCATATAGCTGGCAGTCATTGCTTCATTGTGATACGCAAGCCCCTTCACCGTGGCAAGGTAACAAGCACGAAGGGGAATTGACACATGGACATGCCTTTTGTTTTGTTGTTGCAGCTGCGGTTCAGCCAGAAAAATTAGGCAGGCATGTACACGCACCAGAAATATTATTATAGCGGCCGCTGCTAGCAGTGGCCTTAGAAATTCAGGAATCCGCCTGGAGTCCTGGTGGACCCTGTTGGTGGTGGCAGTCAAGCGGCCTGCAGGCAGAGATGCTGTGTGGGGACCAACTTAGTCTTGGGGCAGGCAACCAGTCACACGGCATGCAGGCAGAGATGCTGTGTGTGGGGACTGACTTAGTCTTCGGGCGGGCAGTTACCCTCCGGGATCCATGCCTTTTGTGACCTAGGCAACTTCTCTTCTCAGTGACAATGCCTCCAGCTGCGCTGAAGGTCCTTTCTGACAGGACGCTTGAGGCAGAGCAAGACAGAAGTTGAATGGCAAATTGGGACAGGTCTGGCCACAGGTCAAGCCTGCGCACCCAGTAGTCCAGGGGTTCATCGCAGCTCACAGTGTCTACATCCAAACTTAAGACCAGGTAGTCAGCTACCTACCAGTCGAGGTGTTGGTGGAGGGTGGATCCGGAATCGATAAGGCGAAGCGTTGGACTAAAGAATGTATGCATGTCCGACATCACCATGAGATTGCTAGAGCACCTGTCCTTGCCTGTGTGGACATGGGAGAAGGTTTACTGGCAGTGGTACCTTTATTCCGTTGTGCTGTGACATCACCCTTAAACGCACTGCAAAGCATAGTTGCCAGCTTGTTCTGTATGTGCAGCATCCTTTCTGCCTTCAGGTGAGTTGGTAACATGTCCGCCACTTTGTGCCTATACCGAGGGTCTAATAGCATGGCCACCCAGTACAGCTCATTCCCCTTAAGTTTTTTTATACGGGCTGGACAGCATGAAAGACACCATCTGCACAAAGTTGGATCTAGATGTACTATCCAACTCCTCTTGCTCTACCTCAGTGATGTCAGGTAAGTTCTCCTCCTCCCCCCAGCCACGAACAATACCACAGGAGCGTTGAGCAGCACAAGCCCCCTGCGACGCCTACTGCGGTTGTTCTTCTGCTGCCTCCTCCTCCTCAAAAAAAAGAACACCTTCCTCATCATCTGACTCCTCTTCCCCACACGACTCTTCCTCCTCCTCCTCCCCCTCTGTGCTGCAGCAGGTGTCGAGGAAACATCTGGTTTTGATAAGAATTGATCCCACAACACTTCCTTTTTTAACTGTTCCTGTTCATGCTCATCCACAGCTTGATCCACCACTCTATGCACAGCACGCTCCAGGAAGAAGGCATACAGGATCAAGTCGCTGATGGCACCTTCACTGCGACTCACCAGGTTTGTCACCTCCTCAAACGGCCGCATGAGCCTGCAGGCATTTCGCATGAGTGTCCAGTACTTTGGCCAGAACATCCCCATCTCCCCAGACTGTATCCTTTGACTGTAGTTGTAGAGATACTGTTTGACGGCTTTCTCCTGTTGTAGCAGGCGGTTGAACATCAGGAGGGTCGAATTCCAGGGAGTCGGGCTATCGCATCAGCCTTACTGGCAACTTGTTTCTCCACTGAATATCGGCCAAGCGTGGCATGGCCGTGTAAGACCGCCTGAAATGCCCACACAACTTCCTGGCCTGCTTCAGGACGTCCTGTAAGCCTGGGTATTTGCACACAAATCTCTGGATTACGAGATTGAGCACATGTGCCATGCAGGGTACATGTGTCAACTTTCCCAAATTCAAAGCCGAAATGAGATTGCTGCCATTGTCACACACCACATTGCTGATCTCCAGTTGGTGCGGGGTCAGCCACTGATCCACCTGTTTGTTCAGAGCAACCAGGAGAGCTGCTCCAGTGTGACTCTCCGCTTTGAGGCAAGACATGTCTAAGATGGCGTGACACCGTTTTACCTAGCATGCAGCATAGGCCCTGGAGAGCTGGGGTTATGTAGCTGGAGAGGAGATTGCAGCACCAGTAGAGTTGCGCTGCCACTCAGCCAAGGAGAAAGAGGAGGATGATGACAGCGAAGAGGATGTAGCAGGAGGAGTAGGAGGAGAAGGAGAGGTGGTGGCAGCAGGCCTGCCTGCAAGCCGTGGAGGTGTCACAAGTTTGTCCGCTGCACAGCCACGTACTCCCTGTTTGCCATCGGTCACCAGGTTGACCCAATGGGCTGTGTAAGTAATGTACCTGCCCTGACCGTGCTTGGCAGACCAGGCATCCGTGGTCAGATGGACCCTTGACCCAACGCTGTGTGCCAGAGATGACACCACTTGCCTATCTACTTCCCGGTACAGTTTGGGTATCACCTTTTTTGAGAAATAATTGCGGCCTAGTATCTTCCACTGCAGTGTCCCAATGGCGACAAATTTTTGGAAGGCCTCAGAGTCCACCAGCTGGTATGGTAACAGCTGGCGGGATAACAGTTCTGCCAAGCCAGCTGTCAGACGCCGGGAAAAGGGGTGACTGGCAGACATTGGCTTCTTCTGCTCAAAGATTTCCCTCACGGGCACCTGGCTGCTGCTGTGGGCAGAGGAGCGGAGCCACTCAAGGTGAGAGGCAGAGTGGAGGAGGTTGGCTGTGATTGTGAAGGTGCAAGGGAAAAAGCGGCTGAAGATGATGCACCTAAAGGAGGGAGAGAAAAAGGAGGGTGGCTTTTCTTTTGTGTGCTGCTTTTGCTCAGGTGGTCTTCCCACTGCAGTTTGTGCCTTTTCTGCATGTGCCTTCGTAAGGCAGTTGTCCTTACATGGGTGTTGGCCTTTCCACGGCCAATTTTTGGTGGCAGAGAGTACAGATGGCATTGCTATGATCTTTGGCATACATACTAAAAAATGTCCACACTGCTGAGCCACCCTGGGGTGTGGGCACTATGGTGGTGTCAGCAGCTGACGTTGAAGGGTATGTTGGCTGGCTGTCCATAGGTGGCGATACATGGCGCCGGACACTGCCACCAGCTGTTTCTGACGACGAGCTCCCCCTGCTTCTTTCAGCAACTAGTCTCCTCCTACTCCTCTCTGACTCCCCCTCTGAACTGTCCCCCTGTTCATCTCCTCTATTGGGAACATACGTGGGATCTGTATCATTGTCATCATCATAATCATCCTGCCCAGCTTCGCATGCTTCAGACATCTCCAAAACTGCACCAACAGCAGGTACTTCATCATCTTCACACGTTATGTCCATAGTGTCACCGCCTAACTCAGACATATAAGGTGGTGTAACTTGCTTAGCGCCTTCATCTTGTTGTAACTTGCTGTGAATCAGTGATTTCCCCACCAAATAACTCCTGCGAAGTGTCAAATGTAGCGGATGTTGTACTTGGAGTAGCGCTGGGGGTTGCGGAAGATGAGGTGTTCTGTGTTAAATAGTCAACCACGTCCTGACAATCTTGGGAGTTGATGGGACTTGCCTTCTTCTGAGCACTGTACTTTGGTCTAGGGCTGCACAAAATCACATCAGCATGACCTCGAACAGACCTGCCGTGTGGCCTGCCTCTGGGTCTGCCTCTGCCTGTTATTATGTCCATATCGGGGGGATGAAGTGAAAGGTATGCACTGACTTGACTAATACAATGTGCAGTCACACAGGTGCAGTGAAAGGTATGCAGTGACTGGTATTACAATACAATGTGCAGCTGTCACACAGGTGCAGTTAACAGGTATGCACGGACTGGTATACTAAACAGCGTGCGGTCACACAGGTGCAGTGAACAGGTATGCAGGGATTGGTATTAGAAATGTGCAGCTTTCACACACAGGTACCATGAACAGGTGCAGTGACTGGTGGTATATTACACTGCTTGTGGTCACGTAGGTGCACTGAACAGGTTACAGGTATGCACTGCAGTGATTGGTATTACAAATGTGCAGCTGTCACACACACAGGTACCGTGAACAGGTGCAATGACTGGTGGTATTAACAATGCATGCGCTCACATTGGTAGGGAGGTAGGTAGGTGCACTGAACAGTGAACAGGTGCAGTGATTGGGATTACAAACGTGCAGCTGTCACAAACATACACACAGGTACTGTGAACAGGTGCAATGACTGGTGGTATTAACAATGCGTGCGTTTACGTAGGTAGGTAGGTAGATAGGTGCACTGAACAGTGAACAGGTGCAGTGATTGGGATTACAAATGTGCAGCTGTCACACACACACACACACACACACAGGTACCGTGAACAGGTGCAATGACTGGTGGTATTAACAATGCATGCGCTCACTTAGGTAGGGAGGTAGGTAGGTAGGTGCACTGAACAGTGAACAGGTGCAGTGATTGGGATTACAAATGTGCAGCTGTCACACATACACACACAGGTACCGTGAACATGTGAACATGTGCAATGACTGGTGGTATTAACAATGCATGCGCTCACTTAGGTAGGTAGGTGCACTGAACAGTGAACAGGTGCAGTGATTGGGATTACAAATGTGCAGCTGTCACACACACACTCACACACACAGGTACCGTGAGCATGTGCAATGACTGGTGGTATTAACAATGCGTGCGTTTACGTAGGTAGGTAGGTAGGTGCACTGAACAGTGAACAGGAGCAGTGATTAGGATTACAAATGTGCAGCTGTCACAGACACACAGGTACCGTGAACAGGTGCAATGACTGGTGGTATTAACAATGCGTGCGCTCACGTAGGTAGGTAGGTAGGTGCACTGAACAGTGAACAGGTGCAGTGATTGGGATTACAAATGTTTTTACAAAGAGCGCCAGCCTCTGAGATTGTCTATCAGTTTTTTGTGCAGAGGGGGTGAACCAGTCCAGTGAAGGGGGGAGGGACGTGAATATCAGCGCACAGTGTGTTTGTATACAATCTTTAATCTTTTGACACACCCGGTGCAGCAGATATGGATGACATGGATGTTTTTGAACATAGAGCTAGGAGGAAAGTCAATCTGGATGAAGTGTTTATTGATAATGGAGAAATTGGTAGCACCATGCAGCAGGAATGTAAGAAATTACATACAGTTATGAGTAAAGAGCAAAACACCTGGTGGGATTTGGCAGCCTTGACCAAATATGATAAAGAGGGGATTATACCCAAAAGGGTGAGGTGGGACCTTGCCGCAAATGACGGGGAGGATGATGAACAGAATGATAAAGAATGGGAAAAATTTTTTGATACATGCGGGCAGGGTCTGGTCAAGCTGCTATTGAAGAGAAAAACCAGGAGGATGGAAAGATTGGGGGGAGAGATTGAGGCTATCAAACAAAAACTGGCTCCAGTCAGTAACACTGAAGAATATAAGGAAAGGTCTAAGAGGCTGACAGAAATGCTTGAAAAGAATGAGAAAGACATTAAGGTTGAGAAACAGAGGAAATTTCAGAGGGATGCGGACGCAACTAGAAAGAAGGAGGCATATAAATGGCAGATTAAAAGGAAAGAGGATAAAAAGGCAATAGAAGCAAAAGAGAAGGAAAGAATAGAAAACAGTAATATACATACGAATGGTGAGGTTAAACATAGACAGGAAACACAGGACAGCAAAAGCCTAGGGGAAATTCAAAATATGGGGGCAGTGGGGTATCAGAGCACAGGGGTAATGGGATATCAGAGAGGGGGGTGGGGTGGGCAGCGGGGAGGGAATACCCGAAGCAGAGTGGAGGTTATGGGAGGGGTGGAAGATTTGAATACATACAACAATATAATGTACCAATATCTAATCGATATGACCCTATTAGACAGCAAAGACAAATTGAACCTTTTTTAGATGTGGACCCAAGATACGGGGAGAGGGAATGGAGGAGGGGGGAGGAGAGACCATACCAAGGATACCAAGGCTATCAGGAGTTCCCGGGAAAAAGAGGGCCAGACGAGGCACAAGGGGTGGGAAGAGGGGGAACAAAAAGGATGAGAAACACATAGGGGAAGGCATATATAATTTGAGTGGGGTCACACTCACTAATGATGAGGTAACACTTTTGGACAAAGGATTAAAATTTGCACCAAAATAAGGATTAGATAAATTTAGCACGTATATTGACATTAATAAATTCACAAGGAAATTGCACTTGAAAAAATATTTTGCGGGGAGACCCACAAGGGAGGGAAGAGAAATGGTGAATAAAGAGTACAAGCACACAAATTTACGGAACAAATCTACGTTTAACCCCATTGATGGGAACTATAATGCCATTGAGGTATTTAAGAAAATGGTAGTAAGTGATCTTAATGAGATTTCGGAGATTAGAAAAGGAAAAGAAAGAATTATTGCTAGAGAAATGCTGGAGGATAAAAATCTGGTAGTGAGACCGGCGGATAAGGGAGGTGGGGTGGTGGTTCTCAACAAGACCCAATATAAAAATGAGCTGGATAGATTGGTGGCTGATAGGGATGCTTATACCCTACTAAGAGGAGACCCAACGGGTAAGTATCTTAAAAATCTGAGGGAACTGATGAAGGAAGGCCTTGATAAAGGATTAATCACTGATGAAGAATTTAAGTACATTGTCCCTGACAACCCACGTATCCCCATAATATACCAGGTCCCTAAGATACACAAAGATAAAGAGAGCCCCCCGGGTAGACCCATAATTAGCGGGATAGGGTCGGTCACGCATAGATTGGGGCAGTACATAGACCAGTACTTGCAGCCAATGGTGGCCAATTTACCTCATGTGTTGAGGGACACAAAACATATGTTGCAAAAGATAGAGGGACAGAAGATGAGGCGGGATGACATCATGGTGACGGCTGATGTCTCCTCATTATACACAAATATCAAACACAATCTGGGAATGGAGGCAGTAAAACACTATATGGATAGAGAGGGTACACTTAAGGTGGAACAGAGGGACTTCATTCTGAGGCTGTTAAAATTTGCGCTGGAAAGTAACTACTTCTGGCATGATGGACGATACTATGTCCAGCACAAGGGATGCGCTATGGGGGCAAGCTATGCCCCAAGCCTGGCCAATCTATTCATGGGTAAATGGGAGGAGGGTATAGTGGAGCTTCATACGGGCCTAAGGCTATGGAGTCGTTTTATAGATGACTTATTCTTTATTTGGGGGGATGGGGAGGGGAATTTGGATGTTTTTTTGGAGTCATTGAACAGTAATAGCCTTGGAATATCCCTAACGGCAGAAAAAAGCAAAGATAAAATACATTTTTTGGATTTAGAAATAATTAAAGACACTGATGAGGTAAGAACCAGAAGTTTCTTTAAAGAGACAGACAGAAATGGGTACATCTCGGTGTTGAGCTGCCATCACCCAGCATGGATTAGAGGAATCCCAAAGGGCCAATTCCTCAGAATGAAGAGAAACTGTAGCAGTATGCAGGATTATGATGAGCAGGCGGGGGTGCTGAGGGAGAGGTTCAGGGAGAAGGGGTATGACCCTCAGTTTTTGGACCAGGAGATGGGGAGGGTGAGGGGGATGGAAAGAGGAGAACTATTGGAGGAAAGGGAGAGAGAAAAAAACGGAGGTGAGTATGAGCTGGCCTTCATTACAGGATATAGTGTACAATACAGGGAAATCCAAAATATTATCCAGAAACATTGGGGAATACTGAACACTGATTATATACTGAGAACCATCATCCCAGAAAAAACCCAAGTTTATATATAGGAAAGCGCAGAATTTAAAACAAATAGTGGCCCCAAGCTGTGTGGAACCAAAAAAACAAGGAACAATGCAGGGGTGGCAAACGCCAGGTTTTTTTCCATGCAGGTCATGCAAGGCATGCAGGGAAAGCAAAGGGGTGAAAATATCCTCAGTGACATCCTTCAGTAATGGTAAAGAATACCCTATTAGACAGTTTATAACGTGCAATGATAAATATGTAGTATATATGACATGGTGCAAATGTGGGTGGCAATATATAGGGAGGACAACAAGGACCCTAAAGGAGCGGATGGGAGAACATGTCAGAAATGTTAAAAAAGGTTATGCCAACCACAGTTTGTCTGCACACTTTGGGCAGGAGCATAGTTGTGACCCTAGGGAAATGTCATTCTGTGCACTACAAAAGATGACCCCAGACTGGAGAGGTTGCAACAGGGTGAAACAGGTCTCGCAGGCAGAAACGAGGTGGATTTACAACATGGGGACCCTGAGACCAGATGGGCTAAATATAGAAATAGATCTGGTATGTTTTTTGGGGGAATAGCCCTTTTGGGGTCCCCAGGCTGTAGACCCAATGATGAGTAATCTTCTGGCATTTATATGTATTTTAGGATGGAGTACCTTTTTTTAGTACACGTGTGTATGCGGTGACATCGGTGAGTTCAAACGCATATAGTGTGCAATAAGGGAAATAAAAAGGGGGGGAGGAGTGGGTATGGGGGAACAGGGGACTGGCTCTTATAGGAGGGGGAGGGGCTAATAGCAGCGAAGGAACTCAGCGTATGTCGATGCACACATGTGTTAATGTAATATATGGTATTAATATGGAAGCGTATATTTTATTGTAATATAATATAATCTTGCACTGCAGTGCATAGTATTAATGGGGGAAGTAGGGCATTATGCAACATAAAGCAATGGATTGTTGTGTGGAATAATCAAAAGTGTGGTATAGGGTCCGAATACTGAAACTGGTTACCAACAAGTTCACGGATATTGAGATGAGAATGTGGATGAAGTTGATGGATACACTGTATGTAGGGGGAAATGCCATGCAGCCATCTGGCAGGCGCAGCCTAATACAGCCTTGGTAGGCTGACAATGTATTGAAAGAGAAGCAAATCTATAGGAAATACGGTAGCGCTATTGTATGAGGAATACGGGGAGGGGTTGGAGTAGGGAGGATGCGTGAGAGAGATGAGGCGGGGTATGATGATGAAATAGCGTCTGAGAGCGTCTGGCCCCAGCTTCTGATGAGTCCAGAGTGACGAAACATGTCAGGCGGGGCCTAGACGCGGAAGACGCTACACCAAACGCACGTGGGAAGCGGCGTCATCCCGGGCGGAGGAGGATACGGGTGACCGAGCGCGCGGCGGTCAGGACTCCTAAGGCTGTCGGGGGACGCGCTTGCCAGCTGGCCAACAGACGGGGGAGAGCCCGTGGAAACACTCTGTGCCCTATACTTATCAAGGAAATTGTAAGTGCAATGAATTTTTAAACTTTTTAATAAAGAAACAGTATTACGCTATGTGAGGCGTTTTTATTGAGGTACTCTACTGAGGAGAAGACTTGCTGGAGGGGAGTTGGAGATTGCCTGAGTGGTGGGGGACGACCTCTTGAACGGTCCCAATGTGTCAATAGACCTGATTGTGGGTCTCAGCACACGGTGAGTGCGTCTCACTGGGGTGTGATGGTGGCTGTCACTATCCAAAGTGTGAATAATACTGACATATCCAGGAACAACTAGCAAGCTTTATGAACTGTATATTAATTGCCTCTTGAAGATGTGGACACTTTGAATTTAAAACAGTGTGTTTTCCAGATGATGGACCTCCTTATAGAACAACATAGACATATGTGATTTGTGTCAGTGGGGGGCATTACGCAGCAGACAAGTGGGGGTGTGCTGCAGACTGTGAGCGCCAGCCTCTGAGATTGTCTATCGGGATTACAAATGTGCTGCTGTCACACACACACACAGGTACCGTGAACAGGTGCAATAACTGGTGGTATTAACAATGCATGCACTCACTTAGGTAGGGAGGTAGGTAGGTAGGTGCACTGAACAGTGAACAGGTGCAGTGATTGGGATTACAAATGTGCAGCTGTCACACACACACACAGGTACCGTGAACATGTGCAATGACTGGTGGTATTAACAATGCGTGCGCTTACGTAGGTAGGTAGGTAGGTGCACTGAACAGTGAACAGGAGCAGTGATTGGGATTACAAATGTGCAGCTGTCACACACACACTCACACACACAGGTACCGTGAGCATGTGCAATGACTGGTGGTATTAACAATGCGTGCGCTTACGTAGGTAGGTAGGTAGGTAGGTGCACTGAACAGTGAACAGGAGCAGTGATTGGGATTACAAATGTGCAGCTGTCACACACACAAACACAGGTACCGTGAACAGGTGCAATGACTGGTGGTATTAACAATGCGTGCGCTCACATAGGTAGGTAGGTAGGTGCACTGAACAGTGAACAGGTGCAGTGATTGGGATTACAAATGTGCTGCTGTCACACACACACAGAGGTACCGTGAAAAGGTGCAATGACTGGTGGTATTAACAATGCGTGCGCTCACGTAGGTAGGTAGGTAGGTGCACTGAACAGTGAACAGGTGCAGTGATTGGGATTACAAATGTGCAGCTGCTTGTCACACACACAGGTACCGTGAACAGGTGCAATGACTGGTGGTATTAACAATGCGTGCACTCACGTAGGTAGGTAGGTGCACTGAACAGTGAACAGGTGCAGTGATTGGGATTACAAATGAGCAGCTGCCTGTCACACACACAGGTATTCACTGAATGTGCTGGGCCTGGCAGTGGCACAGTAGGAATTACCATCAAGGGGCCAAAGGCCAGCTGTGACTGACTGACAGGGCTGTATATAATGCAAGTGGGCCACAAAAAAAAAATAGATCACAAGAACAAGATTAGCTCTCAAAAGAGCTGTTGAGGGATGCTTTTTTAGCAATAAGAATCAGCAAGGAGCAAGCTAACAAGGCTACAAGAGCCTAACTAAGCTTTCCCTATAGCCAATGCCTGATGCTGCCTGCCTTTTATAAGGGGGGTGGGGCTCCAGGAGGGAGTGCAGCCTGATTGGCTACAATGTGCCTGCTGACTGTGATGTAGAGGGTCAAAGTTGACCCTAATGATGTAGTATAGGGGCGGACCGAACTTCCGAAAAAGTATAATAATAAAATAAATGCAAAACTCAGTGCTATAGATTCCAAAATCTGATTTTGACTAATTTGTTCAGCCTTAGTGGTAAAGGGTTACAGGCCAGTGAGGCTTAACATAAAGGGAGGAGGACATGGTTAGGTGTCAGGTAAGGTTTATTGTTTAATATGGGAGTTTAGGGTTTGGTTTCAGGAAAGATATTCAGGTTGTGGGAGAGATTAAGGTTAGGTATCAGGAAATAATTAATGCTTAAGAGGGATGCTATAGTTAGGCTTCAGGGATGTCCTAATGTTAAACAGGGAAGTTGAGGTTAGGCAGGATTTTGTTAATGGTTAGGGGAAAGGCTAGATTAAGTCAGAAAAGGGAGAACATAAGTAAGTAAGGGTTAAGCATTATAAAGGAGTTATATCTAAAAGAGGGAGCTTAGGGCTAAGTGGTGGGAAGTGGGTATCTGTTATGGCTAGCCAAATAATGGGGGGAGGGGGAGCACCAAAAACAATGCCAAAAACACTATTTTTACTTGAAATGATGCTCTGGGACCAATATCACCTGCACTTAGTCAACATTTGCCCATGAATCAAGTGTAGTAAGGGAGAGTGTACACCAAAGTAAAATGAACAGAGTCCTGGAGATTCCCTACAGGTTAGTAAAAACTGACCATTACATCAATTAATATGAGGCTTCAACGGTCAGTTCCATATTTATGCACTGTAATATATGACATAAAAAAAGATACAGGTAGTCCCCGACTTACGAATGACCTGCCGATACGAACGGCATGGATTCTGTGAGAACAAGTAAAAAAATGTGTTTTTCAAATTGGACTCAAAGAAATAATTATAATTGTATAAGATGGTACAGGGGACAGAGGTGACACAGAGGGAGACACTGGAGGCATGGGGGCACAAAGGAGGTTTAGGGGACAGAGATGCACAGTGTTCCAACTTAAGAACAGATTCAGGTTAAGAACCTACAGTCCCTCTCTTGTTCATTACCCGGGGACTTCCTGTATGGTAAACCAATTTCTTTAAAGAAATCGATCATGTTTTAGTTTGTTCAGAATTAACTCGTATTTAAAGTATCAGTTTGTGGAAAATTAAAAGCAGTAGAGTGTTTTACCGTGTTAGCCATAGCCATCAGTAAAAGCAAGGAGTTTTGAATCAGGATGATACCATTTATTGGCTAACTTAGAGATGAGTAAACTGTGAGCTTTCGGCTTATAAAAAGCCTTCCTCGGACTGGTTCCTGACCAAAACTGAAAAACACAGCTTATATACACTAACATACAGAGGAGACACATTCTTTAGCAAACATAAATGTAATTAGATGCCTTAAAGAGGAACTCCAGTGAAAATAATGTAGTAAAAAATGTGCTTAATTTTTTACCATAATTATGGATAAATGATTTAGTCAGTGTTTGCTCATTGTAAAATCTTTCCTCTCCCAGATTCACATTCTGACATGTATTGCATGGTGACATTTTTACTGTGGGCAAGTTATGTAGCTGCTCCTAGCTGTTTTGGCTGTTAGAGACAGCTGTAAACAGCTGAGTTGTGGCTCGGAGTGCGCTCTTTTTTACGCCATATCTCACTGTAATATATGATATAGAGCCTCTGTGACTGGTTCAGTCAGAGTTGTAAAAAAATCTTATTTGTTCACAATGTGTTAGCGCTCAACAGTCAATCAATAATACCGGTTCCCCATCACAATGGTGCACTGTTTTTTCATTGCAGTGAGGAAAGTCACGTTACAATATGACCGTTATGCCGTGCCGCAACACCCCACCGTGAACATAGCCTTCATTTATTAAATGTATCTGCTCATTTCACTTTCAAGCCAGCTGTGAATTTTCAAAGCTTACTCAGGTCAGGGGCTTCATTAAATAGCATATAAAAAAAAGTATGAGCATTATGCATAGCAAAGTTGGAAGCAATGCTGAAAATGTTTCAGGTCAGATTTTATAGTTCCCTGAAGAAGTAAAATCTTAAAATACATTTGACTGTTACAATGGTTGGCTAGTGTTGCACTGAATGACCACCTCTTCTAGTTATGTCAAGTTTTCACAAGTGTCACAGAGATTGAGTAACCATCGGTGCAGTGACCCTGGAAGTGTAGTGAGCTCTGTGTGCTTACTGGGTTACTCACTACCTGATTTCACTGTTGCAAACCTGTGTCTATTAACAAAACAGTGAGTTAACAGTAACATTACCTTCTGAACCATAATGCTTAGGAATAATATTACCTACAGTTCACTTATTTCAAGATTACATTTTCAGCACTTAGCTGCAGGTTGCTTTCCAGTGATGATAATTTAATGACTGTAAACAGTATTTATACTGTCATACAAGACTGAATCACTGTGGAATTAAATAGATTTTCTACTGATTAACAGAAATAGACCCTTTCACATCAAAGTGAAATCAAATCTCTGCAAAGTTATTTTAATTAATTATAAAAAAAGACAAAATAAAAATCTGCCCCCCAAGTCAGTATTTTGCAAAAGTATATTTAGCAGCAAGTACAACATTGAGTCTGCATAGGTAGGTCTCTATCAGATTTGCATATCTGGGAACTACAGTACGTTTGTTTTACAATTTTAATTGCAAAACTGCTCAAGCTCTGTCAAGGCTGCATGAGGATCATGAGTGGATACTGAGAGCTAAACTCTGACTCAGATTCACCACATATGGGCCCATATGCAATTAACTTTTTCGGTACTTATCCGTTAGCCGAGCGCATCCGGCAGGTGGCGCTAATTACTATTCCCCCTCCAGGCCGACATGGATAGTAGGGAAAGAGGTAACTCTGGTGGAGTTTTGTCGCCACCTAGAGGATGCGCCCGGCTAACGGATAAGTACCACTTTTTCTCCTGAGTTTTCAGCTAGGTGATATTTTTATACTTGTCAATAAAATATCTTTTTGAGCCACCAGAAAGCAATAAAATACTCAAAATAATTTTGACATTACTATTTTACCTACTTTTTAGTACTTTTTTTGTTGAAAAGTGCTGGAAAGTTATTTTATCGAAGATGAAAAATGATCTTTTAGGAGAAAACGCAGGTGAAAAAGTGAATTGCATATGGGCCCGTGGGGTCATGTGCAATTCACTTTTTCTCCTGAGTTTTCTCCTAGGAGATAATTTTTCATCTTGTATTTAAAATAACTTTTCAGCATTTTGGAATTGAAAAAGTACCACAAAGTAGTTGAAAAACTACTATCAAAAGTATTTTGAGTATTTTCTTGCTTGCCACTGATTAAAAATGCACAAGTTATGAAAATATCACATAGGACAAAACTGTACCATATTGGCCCATATGCAAATCATTTTTTCAACTGAGTTTTCTCCTAGTAGATAATTTTTCATATTCAATTTAAAATAACTTTTCAGCACTTTTCAGCTAGAAAAGTACCAAAAAGTTGGTGAAAAAGTACTGTCAACATTATTTGGAGTGTTTTCTTGCTTTCTGGTAGCTTAAAGGGCATTTTATTTAAAAGTTTAAAATATCACCTAGGAGAAAACGTAAGAGAAAAAGTTAATTGCATATGGGCCGTTGTCTTCTGCTCAAATGTTAGTAGTCTATTGGCATATAAATTCTTAAACTACCATCTGCCAAGTGCCAATTTATGTGCATTCCCTTCAATCCCCTACTGCTAGTTGCTTTGTGAACCTCAAACACTACTTCAAAGATAACCTGAAGTGAAAACAAGCTAACAAAATAAATTCTACATTTCTAAATAGGAAATAAAATATTCTTATTTTGAGTTAAAAATCTAGATTTGGAAACTGAATTGTCCCACAGATTTGCCTGCTTTCTTTATGAATATTCATCTCCCATACAGCTGTGGAGAATGCTATCTTGACATTGTCTAAAAAATACTGGTTTCCTGGCTTTAATTCTAACATGAACACATGCACCCTGGGGTCCACCAGGACTTAGCAGCATATACTGTAGCCTTATTACAGTCACAAAAGCACAACACTTTGGATACAAAGACTTTGTTAAATGATACCACACACAAAATTTGCAAACCATTTTATGCAAAGCAATTCAACAAAACACATTCCCAAATGGGGCTAGCACAAAGTAACATCAAGGCTTTATTAACTTGAAGAGGCAGATGCTAACAGAACATATTTTAAATTGAAGTCTTCATTGAGCCCAATGTATTCAGTACATTTATCCACCTACATTCTCTTTGATGTAACATTATTTTGATGTAACATATATTCTTAAGAAGGCAATCAAATTTGCATGCTTCACTGTTCTGATGTTACTTTGATGCTCATTAAGTCAAATCCTCACTGCATTTTTTTCAATGTTATTGATGACTTAGAATTTAATGATATTAATGTATTTGGTTAGCCCTGGCTCCACTGGTTTGTACACTAACATATCCCCACCCTGCAGCATTTGCATCTGTTGGGAGATCAGTGGTTTACCAGGATGGGGTGGCATTGTGTTTGAAATCAAGTTATTTCAGATTTAAAAGTGTTTTTTATTTTCAGATGCTGGGGGTCCCCATGGGGCCTCCCTATGCTTTAAGCCTTGCTATTGTGTTCATGCTGGAAAATTAAACTTTGTGTTTAAGATTAGAATACAATTTTTCAAAGTTTCAGCACTGCTTAATGTCAATTTATCAGAGCTTTTTGTTTTTTTGTTGGACTGTTTGCTGGATTTTTTTTTAAATTGGCTCAGTCTATAATATGAAATGATTAAATCCTCTTTAGAATATAATGCCTCAATCTGCATTTCCTAGATGTAGAGATCCAACTTTGACAGGGTCGGATAGAAACAGATTTGTATAGAAAGAACACTAATAGAAATAATGCCTGTTAGCGAGTAGCTGCCATACAAAGCTCTTTAATCAAGGTTTACCTAAATGTCAGTTAATTAGGGCAAGGCATATTACCTTTACTGATGAGGCATACAGAAGACAAGTTGAGCAACTGGTGAAGAATTTTGTTGAGAAAAAATATATATATCGAGAAGGATGTAGAAGAGACTGCAGAGATGGATGGAAGCCCAGTTAGGAAAATGTTTAGACAGCAGAAACAAAGGAGAGCGGGGGGAAATAATGGAGATGCTATGTTTATATCGACTTTTGATAACCATGCAGAATTAGTATGGCAGACTGTCCATGAGGGTTTGAACTTGATTGGTTCTTTTCTGAAGTGTTTCAGTGTTTTAAGCTAAGTACACACGGGGGGACAATTGTAGCTGTCGCTAGCACACGGGAGCGTGTGCGCGACAGCTCGGCGACAGCTCGTCGCCAAGTCCCTCTGCATCCACACGGCAGCAGAGGGATTAGCGATGCGGCGGAAGCTGTCGCCGAGGTTCCTCCCCCCCGCTGGAAGCTCCGTGTGCTGTGTGTGGGTTGCTGTCGCTAGCCCGCATACACATGCGGGACTAGCGACAGTTCCGGCGAGGTTGCGGCGACAGCTGTAGCCGGCGATTGAACATGTCAATCGCCTGGCGACAGCTCCGACGGGCGACGGTTCGGGGCGCGCGCGTCATACATACGGGCGAACTGTCGCCGCAACACGCGCGTGCCACATGGTTGCGGCGTCGGCCGTACCTCGTGTGTATGAGCCTTTAGGAAAAAACTTAAAGACATGTTGATGAGAGCAGATACTAAGGAAAAGAGAAGGGTGCAGACCACTCTTTTTTTCCTAAAAAGAATGTTAAATATCCATGTATTGGATGCCAGAATTGTTTGAGCATCCTTAGAGGTGAATGAATACAAGTGCCAACCCATGAAGGATACTAGAATTGCCATCAACAGATCTTATTCCTGTGTGATGCATAGGCCCATATGCACTTAACTTTTTTCTGCTACGTTATCTCCTAGTGGATCATTTTTCATCTTCTCTTTAAAATAACATTTCAGCACTTTGCAATTGAAAAAAGTACCAAAAATGTAGGTGAAAAAGTACTGTCACAATTACTCTGAAGATTTGCTTGCTTGTTGGTAACTTAAAATGCATCTTATTGACAAGCTGGGAAAATATCACTTAGGAGAAAATTCAGTAGAAAAAGTTAATTGCATATGGGCATATGACCCTTATTCATTTCTATTTTTCTCCAAAGTTTTCTCCTAGGAGATCATTTTTCATCTGTTTAAAATAACTTTTGAGCAGTCTGTAATTGAAAAAGTACCAAAAAGTAGGTGAAAAAGTACTGTCAAGTATTTTCTTGCTTGCTGGAAGCTTAAAGGGCATTTTATACATAAGGGGCCATATGCAATTCACTTTTTTACCTAAGTTTTCTCCTAGGTGATGATAATTTTAAACTTGTCAATAAAATGCCTTTTAAGCCACCAGCAAGCAAGAAAATGCTCAAAATAATATTGATAGTACTTTTTCACCTACTTTTGGTACTTTTTTAGTTGAAATGTACTGGAAAGTTATTTTAAATCAAAGATGAAAAATTATCATCTAGGAGAAAACTCAGGTGAAAAAATGAATTGTATACTGCCCTCTGTAACAAAATTTTCAGCCTTAGTTCTTCTATCCTATACATTCCTATACATGTTCTAATGTGCTCTGGCTTACTGCAGCCTTTCCTAATTGCACAGTGGCTGTGTTATCTCTGTTATATGATCTAATCTGTTTTCTTCTGTCGGCTAAGGCTGGAATGTGTGGAGTGTGCAGGCCTGCTTGTGATTGGATAGAAGCGATACACACCCTCTCCAGGCCCCCTGCAGGCTCTGTATGACTCACACTCTGCTTATGTGAGCCTATCACAAGCTGGTTAGTTTGTTTGTAAACACTGCCTAAAACTGTTAATTACAAGCCAGGATTGCAGCAGGGAGAGGCAGAAAAAGCACAGAGGGGCCCAGGAGAACATAATGAATAGAATGGTATGCTTTTTGCTGTAAACATTTTAGAGTACAGATTCTCTTTAAAATAACTTTCCAGCACTTTTCAACTAAAAAAGTACCAAAAAGTAGGCGAGAAAGTACTTTTAAAATTATTTTCAGTATTTTCTTGCTTGCTGGTGGCTTAAAATGCATTTTATTGACAAGTTTAAAATTATCACTTAGGAGAAAACTCAGGTGAAAAAGTGAATTGCATATGGGCCAAGGGCGTGAAAATATCACCTAGGAGAAAACTTAGGAGAAAATTGAATAAGGACCATAATGTGGTTTATCTTTTGAAGTGTCCCTGTAAACTTAAAGGGAAGGTTCAGGGACTAGCTAAAAAAAATAAAAATCCATTTCCACTTACCTGGGGCTTCCTCCAGCCCGTGGCAGGCAGGAGGTGCCCTCGGCACCGCTCCGCAGGCTCCCGGTGGTCTCCGGTGGCCGACCCGACCTGGCCAGGCCGGCGGCCAGGTCGGGCCTCTTCTGCGCTCCATGGTGCGTTCCACGCCGGCGCGCTGACGTCATCGGACGTCCTCCGGGTTGTACTGCGCAGGCTCAGAACTACTGAGCCTGCGCAGTACAGCCCGGAGGACGTCCGATGACGTCAGCGCACCGGCGTGGAACGCACCATGGAGCGCAGAAGAGGCCCGACCTGGCCGCCGGCCTGGCCAGGTCGGGTCGGCCACCGGAGACCACCGGGAGCCTGCGGAGCGGTGCCGAGGGCACCTCCTGCCTGCCACGGGCTGGAGGAAGCCCCAGGTAAGTGGAAATGGATTTTTATTTTTTTTTAGCTAGTCCCTGAACCTTCCCTTTAAGGCAGGCCTCAAGCGCAGTAAGGATTTGTCTTGAAGACCCTAAACAAGCATGCAGATCAGATGCTCTACTGAAGTCTGACTACATACATGTTTCAGGTGTGTAATTCAGAAACTATTGATGCAAAAAAGAATAGCAGGACTGCTAGGCAACTTGTAATTTTTGAAAGGAAATAAAATTGTCAGTCTCCATATTCCTCTCACCTCAGGTTCCCTTTAAAGGTGTCAAAACAGGTGCATGCAAATTTAAATCCCTTCAATGGAAAAACCTTTCAGAACATTGACACAACAATAGTGATCTCCGGTGTTACTGGAAAGAATCTTCCCTTCTGAAATCACTGACCCTAAAGCCCCATCTACACGATACGATTCTTTGTATGATTCGATTACGATTCTATTTACGATCCGATTAAATCCGACATGTCCGAACAGGATTCGATTTGATTCAATTCGATTTGCCATTGTTTTGCAATGGCAAATCGAATTGAATCGAATTGAATCCCGATCGGACATGTCAGATTTAATCAAATCGTAAATAGAATCATAATCGAATCGTACAAAGAATCGTATCGTGTAGATGGGGCTTAAAAATGCTGTTACATCAAAGAGAAAGTAGGTGGATAGATGCACTGATTACAATAGCCCTGAGTGGCCTGTATAAGGAATTCGATTTAAAATGTCTTCATTCAATTTATGTCTTCTATGAGCATTTATAGCCTTCATATTCCTTTAAGAATGTAGTTGTCGCATTTGGGGGTGTGTTTTAAATTGTGCTTCTATGACTATGGTATGTGAATAAAGCTATATACGGCTAAGTGCAGGTCCTAGGTCTGTGTGCTTGTGTTAGATATTGGTTCCTATGAAGGGTCTGAGTATTCCTGGTTGCTCTTTCTGGTAAAAAAAATACTGCTATATTGAAGGGTAGAGTGAATGGTAACTTGTATTTGATGGTACTGCTTTCTGAGTCACTTGCTGTGGATTAGTTATTCAGGTATGGAAAATATGGAATGCCCAGTTTGTAGAGAAGTGTGAAACCTCTTAACTAAATGTTGCATATATCTTGAGGCCGTTGCATTTGCGGTGCGATGCTTTACCCCATCACACCGCAATGCACAAAATGGCATTTATATGACCCTCCAATATGGTCATATGCATAGCTTTGCCTCCACGCAGCTCCCCTTTGCTGCATGATGTACTCTCTGCTGAACAGGAAGTTCATCACTGGGATTCTGGGGTTTCCCTGTCATATTTTAATTGTTCCGCACATGCACGCCGTCAACATATTTACATTTACTGCGTCTCCCATTGACTTTCATTACTTCAGCTGCCACTGCCTCACTGCAAGAGTCCAACAGTAATATGCTGTGGACTTTGCGGCAGCTCAGTGGCCAATAGGGCGCTTCCATCGCAACACGGTAAGTGTGCTAGGCCCCATTCGTTGCATTGTCATTGCGTTACCCTACGGTAAAGCAGTGTAAGGCAAGGCAAGTGTTAAAGGAGCCTTACTAAAATTGACACATTCTTTTGACAATTTTGTCAAATTAAAAATTGAATTTTATAGCCAGAGGATCAGCATCACAGAAAGAACTAGTAGAGGGAGATGGGAGTTTTCATAGCGGCCTTATCAGAGGTTTATTATTATGCTGATAAGGGCAGTCAAATAGTGAGACCATCTCAGCTTAGCAAATTATTTATCTAGCTGAATTAGTGCTCCTTCACAGTATGTGCATTGTGTAATGTGCCATTAATAACATGCATTATGCTAATGCCAAAATTATTTTTCTTTATTGTGTGTGCAGTACAAAAAAAACCTCATGCAGCAGTGTGTTCAAATTATGCTGTGTGTTATGATTAGTGTTGGGCGAACAGTGTTCGCCACTGTTCGGGTTCTGCAGAACATCACCCTGTTCGGGTGATGTTCGAGTTCGGCCGAACACCTGACGGTGCTCGGCCAAACCGTTCGGCCACATGGCCGAACTAAGAGCGCATGGCCGAACGTTCCCCGAACGTTCGGCTAGCGCTGTGATTGGCCGAACGGGTCACGTGGTTCGGGCCCGAACGCGCTCTGATTGGCCGAACGGTCACGTGGTTCGGGTAAATAAATACCCGAACCACGTCATATCTCCGCCATTTGTCTGTGGGTTTAGCTTTGGGTAGGCAGGCAGGGTAGTTCGCTCTCCAGCCACGCTAGCCAGGGTCCCCCCCAGTCATTGTGTGTCGCTGCTGGGAACAGTAGTACACCGCTCGCTCAGCCACACTATATATAGCATTGTTTACTGCCACTGTGTACCTCGCTCAGCCACGCTATATATATAGCATTGTGTTTTCTGACACTCTGTGTACACGGCTTAGCCTGACTAATATAGCATTGTGTGTACTGCCACTGTGCACCTCGCTCAGCCACGCTATATATAGCATTGTGTTTACTGCCACTCTGTGTTCACCGCTCTGCCAGACTATATACCGTTGTTTACTGACACTCTGTGTACACCGCTCAGCCAGACTATATACCATTGTTTACTGACACTCTGTGTACACCGCTCAGCCAGACTATATACCATTGTTTACTGACACTCTGTGTACACCGCTCAGCCAGACTATATACCATTGTTTACTGACACTCTGTGTACACCGCTCAGCCAGACTATATACCATTGTTTACTGACACTCTGTGTACACCGCTCAGCCAGACTATATACCATTGTTTACTGACACTCTGTGTACACCGCTCAGCCAGACTATATACCATTGTTTACTGACACTCTGTGTACACCGCTCAGCCAGACTATATACCATTGTTTACTGACACTCTGTGTACACCGCTCAGCCAGACTATATACCATTGTTTACTGACACTCTGTGTACACCGCTCAGCCAGACTATATAGCATTGTTTACTGACACTCTGTGTACACCTCTCAGCCAGACTATATTGCATTGTTTACTGACACTCTGTGTACACCGCTCAGCCAGACTATATACCATTGTTTACTGACACTCTGTGTACACCGCTCAGCCAGACTATATACCATTGTTTACTGACACTCTGTGTACACTGCTCAGCCAGACTATATACCATTGTTTACTGCCACTCTGATTCTGCTGGGAACAGTAGTACACCGCTCGCTCAGCCAGACTATATGGCATTGTGTTTACTGCCACTCTGTGTACACCGCTCAGCCACACTATATAGCATTGCGTACTCTGCCAGTCAGTGTGTATATTGCTGGGATCAGTAATACTCCACTCACCGTCAACCACTATATGAGCTCAACATGAGTTCCCCAGAGACCTCCGCTGTGAGCAGCACTCCCAACAACAGCAACAGCCAACGCCCCACGCAAGCTATAACATCCACCCCAGCAGCCAGTGGTCAGCAGCAGCCCTCCCCGGAGGAGAACGTTGTGTCCATCGGTCCGGCGCCAGAGCGATTAATGAGGGCTGCCATTGAGGAGATGATGGGGCCTGATGTGGAGGAGGAGGTCTGGCTCAGGCCAGCATCCCAAGTTAATGTTGAGGACGATGAGGGGTCTGTGTCTGGGGATGTTGGGGTGGCAGAGGTGGTGGGTGGGTCAGACTCAGGAGAAGAGTTGTATGATGAGGATGATGATCGGGACCATCTGTATGTGCCTCAGAGTCTGACCCCGGAAAACATGTTGTATCGTGTGTTTAGGTACTAAAATCTGCGTTCCCTCCCAGTAGTGTTGGGCGAACAGTATTTGCCACTGTTCGGGTTCTGCAGAACATCACCCTGTTCGGGGTGACTATATAGCAGACTATATAGCATTGTGTTTAATGCCACTCTGTGTACACGGCTCAGCCACACTATATAGCATTGTGTTTACTTCCACTCTGTGTCTGCTGGGAACAGTAGTACACCGCTCACCCGCCACTGTATAGCATTGTGCTCTGTGTCGCTGCTGACAAAAGTGGTACACCGCTCACCCACCACTGTATAGCATTTCTGTACTGCCACTGTTCTGCTGCCAGTCAGCGTGTACTTTAAGGATAAGTGAAATGAGGAAGAAATCCGGTGAAAGAGGGAGGGGCAAGGGAAGAGGTGTTTCCCCTGACGGTTTACGTACAGGCCACAGGGGAGCACCCAAGAAAACCCACTCAATACCGCCCATGTTGTCCAGGACAACAACCCTCACAGATCCAAAAGAACAGGACCAGATAATTACTTGGATGACCTCTCAAGCGTCCAGCAGTGGGTTAAGCAGCACCAGCACATCACGCACGAGGTCCGAGTCCTCAGCCAGTTACAAGGAGCCAGTGGGCACAAAGCTGACACAACCGGCAGCGACACCACGCACACAACTGCCAGATAACCAGACGACGTTGGAGTGAGCTGCGCAGAGGTTGTTCTGGGGAGCTCTACTCCACGGCGGCGGCCCCCCACAATGACATATGACGAGTTTGAGGAGATGGAAGAGGAGGGTATGGACAATGTGGACATAGACCCAGATTTTGTTTGTGAACGAGAACATCGCCGTCGTAGCAGCAGCACAGATGAGTCTGTTGAGGAACCCACTGCTGCACGAGTTCGCCTTGTGCCACAAGGTAGGCGGCGCGCAATTTCAGGCACCGCAAGCATGGTTCAAGTGAGAGGCAAAAGAGGCGCAAACAGAAATCGCCAGCAAGGCAGGTGCTCCAAAGTCTGGGCTTTCTTTGAAGACTGCACTGAGGATGTTACCATGGCGATTTGCAAGGTGTGCAAGACCCGCCTGAGCAGGGGGAAAAGTATTAACAACCTCTCCACCACCAGCATGAGCCGCCACATTCTATCCAAACATCCCACACTGTGGGCAAACGCGGCAGGACAGGGTACCACCAGCAACACTGCCTCCCTTGGGTTCACCAGACTCACCACCAGACCCGCCTCAGCAGCAGCAGTAGTCCAGCCATTGCGTGGTTCACAACATTCACAAACATCAGACGATGCTGACACTGTCACTTTCCGGACTAGTGCTCTTGAGGTCTCCCAGTGTTCATCAAACACAACAACCAACAGCCCTTCGGTGTGCAGCCCTACGGTTGAGTTGTCTGTCTCTGAGATGTTTGAGCGCAAGAGGAAATTGCCAGCAAATGACCCCCGGGCCGTGGCAGTAACAGCCAGCCAGCATAGCCAAGGTTCTGGCCTGCGAAATGCTGCCATATCGAGTGGTGGAGACAAACAGCTTCAAGGGCATGATGTCAGTGGCCATCCCACGTTACGTGGTTCCCAGCCGCTACCACTTTGCGCGCTCTGCAGTGCCTGAGTTGCATGAGCACGTGGTCAGCTAAATAACCCGAAGCTTGAAGAATGCCGTTGCCTGCAAGGTTCACCTCACCACTGACACCTGGACGAGTGCATTCGGCCAGGGTCGATACATCTCCCTTACCGCGCACTGGGTGAACCTTGTGGAGCCTGGCAGCGATTCCTCACCTGCTACGGCGCGGGTGTTGCCCACGCCGCAAACAGCTGCACCGCCGTCCCTCCCACTGGATAACAACAGCAGCACCTACCTCTCTGACTCCTTCTCCTCCAACGCATCTCAAAGCTGTACCTCATCCGGAAACGCTAACCCAGCACCAGCAGCAGTAGGATCGTGGAAGCAGTGCAGCACAGCTGTTGGCATGCGTCAGCAAGCGTTGCTGAAGCTGATCTGCCTTGGGGATAAGCAGAACACAGGGGAGGAAATTTGGAGGGGAATAAAGGAACAGACAGATTTGTGGCTGGCACCGCTGGACCTGAAACCGGGCATGAAGCTAGACACCTGGCACGAACTGGCAATGTACGCAATAGAGGTGCTGGCTTGCCCGGCAGCCAGCGTTATGTCGGAACGCTGTTTCAGTGCTGCCGGAGGCATCGTCACAGATCGGCGTATCCGCCTCTCCACAGAAAATGCAGACCGTCTGACTCAAATTAAAATGAATCAATCCTGGATTGGAAACGACTACGCAACACTCCAGGACCCCAACCAAGTAACATGACCAATGAACATCTGGGATGGTTTAGCGTTTCCGGTCCCTGTTTATTGAACCTCTCATCTGTATTACATTTATGACTGCATGGCGGTACAAAGCATGCTATCCGCACGCTTCTTGTCCTCATGCAAGGCCTGGGTTGTTGTGTCTCACAAAGCGTGGCCTTCTCCTCCTGCGCCTCCTCCTGTTCCATCACGTGTGCTGCTGCTGCTGGGTTAGCGTTGCCGGTCCCTGTTTATAGAACCTCTTATCTTTATTACATTTATGACTGCATGCATGGCGGTAAAAAGCATGCTATCCGCACGCTTTTTGTCCTCATGCAAGGCCTGGGTTGTTGTGTCTCACAAAGCGTGGCCTTCTCCTCCTGCGCCTCCTCCTGTTCCATCACGTGTGCTGCTGCTGCTGCTGCTGGGTTAGCGTTGCCGGTCCATGTTTATGGAACCTCTTATCTTTATTACATTTATGACTGCATGGCGGTACAAAGCATGCTATCCGCACGCTTCTTGTCCTCATGCAAGGCCTGGGTTGTTGTGTCTCACAAAGCGTGGCCTTCTCCTCCTGCGCCTCCTCCTGTTCCATCACGTGTGCTGCTGCTGCTGGGTTAGCGTTGCCGGTCCCTGTTTATGGAACCTCTTATCTTTATTACATTTATGACTGCTTGCATGGCGGTAAAAAGCATGCTATCCGCACGCTTTTTGTCCTGATGCAAGGCCTGGGTTGTTGTGTCTCACAAAGCGTGGCCTTCTCCTCCTGCGCCTCCTCCTGTTCCATCACGTGTGCTGCTGCTGCCAGGGACGGATCTAGGGGGGGGGGGCAAGCGGGTCTCTTGCCCCAGGCGCAATTTGTTGAATTCTTAAAAAGGCGGCAAAATGTGGATGGGGAATGGCAGTTTAGGCGCCAAAACCTGACCTTGCCCCAGGCGCAACTTGTAGCAACTTGGTCTAGATCCGTCCCTGGCTGCTGCTGGGTTAGCGTTGCCGGTCCCTGTTTATGGAACCTCTTATCTTTATTACATTTATGACTGCATGGCGGTACAAAGCATGCTATCCGCACGCTTCTTGTCCTCATGCAAGGCCTGGGTTGTTGTGTCTCACAAAGCGTGGCCTTCTCCTCCTGCGCCTCCTCCTGTTCCATCACGTGTGCTGCTGCTGCTGCTGCTGGGTTAGCGTTGCCGGTCCCTGTTTATGGAACCTCTTATCTTTATTACATTTATGACTGCATGGCGGTACAAAGCATGCTATCCGCACGCTTCTTGTCCTCATGCAAGGCCTGGGTTGTTGTGTCTCACAAAGCGTGGCCTTCTCCTCCTGCGCCTCCTCCTGTTCCATCACGTCTGCTGCTGCTGGGTTAGCGTTGCCGCGTGGTCCCTGTTTATTGAACCACTTATCTTTATTACATTTATGACTGCATGGCAGTACAAAGCATGCTATCCGCACGCTTCTTGCCCTCATGCAAGGCCTGGGTTGTTGTGTCTCACAAAGCGTGGCCTTCTCCTCCTGCGCCTCCTCCTGTTCCATCACGTCTGCTGCTGCTGGGTTAGCGTTGCCGCGTGGTCCCTGTTTATTGAACCACTTATCTTTATTACATTTATGACTGCATGGCGGTACAAAGCATGCTATCCGCACGCTTCTTGCCCTCATGCAAGGCCTGGGTTGTTGTGTCTCACAAAGCGTGGCCTTCTCCTCCTGCGCCTCCTCCTGTTCCATCACGTCTGCTGCTGCTGGGTTAGCGTTGCCGCGTGGTCCCTGTTTATTGAACCACTTATCTTTATTACATTTATGACTGCATGGCGGTACAAAGCATGCTATCCGCACGCTTCTTGCCCTCATGCAAGGCCTGGGTTGTTGTGTCTCACAAAGCGTGGCCTTCTCCTCCTGCGCCTCCTCCTGTTCCATCACGTGTGCTGCTGCTGCTGCTGCTGGGTTAGCGTTGCCGGTCCTTGTTTATGGAACCTCTTATCTTTATTACATTTATGACTGCATGGCGGTACAAAGCATGCTATCCGCACGCTTCTTGCCCTCATGCAAGGCCGGGGTTGTTGTGTCTCACAAAGCGTGGCCTTCTCCTCCTGCGCCTCCTCCTGTTCCATCACGTGTGCTGCTGCTGGGTTAGCGTTACCGGTCCCTTTTCCTGGAACCTCTTATATGTATTACATTTATGACTGCATGCCGACAAAAAACATGTTACCTGTGCAAAGAAAACAGACATTTCCCGCATTTAAAAGACAGTTTTCCCTTTGAAACTTTAAAATCGATTTTCTCAAAAACTATAAGCTCTTTTTGCTAATTTTTTTTTCCTCTTGTACCCACTCCCAAGGTGCACATACCCTGTAAATTTGGGGTATGTAGCATGTAAGGAGGCTTTACAAACCACAAAAGTTCGGGTCCCCATTGACTTCCATTATGTTCGGAGTTCGGGTCGAACACCCGAACATCGCGGCCATGTTCGGCCTGTTCGGCCCGAACCCGAACATCTAGATGTTCGCCCAACACTAGTTATGATGCACATAGTGTGATTAGTCTTATTCAAAATATTAGGCAGCAGCTTGCTATGTGTGTATTAGTATTTGTTAATTATTATTGGTGTATGGATACCAACAGAATGCACATAATGTAAATGAGCCCATTCATTTTATTGAAAAAATATATCTGTAACAGGCTGTATATGCATACAGGTCCACTACAAGGTAGCCTGTCTGTGTACAGTGTTATTGTTTTAGATAAATAGCAGTAATGCATTAGCTTATGTGAACATGTTTTAGGGCCCTTTTCCACTAGAGCGTTTGCGATTGCTGAATCACAAAATCGCAAATCGCTGGCGATTTTAAAATCGCTATGGTTTGCTAAATAATATATGAATTGTGGTAGGTAATTTCCACTACCGCGATTCGTTTTTTTTACTTAATCGCGATCACGCCGCGGAGCGATTATTGACGCGATTTTGCTATGCAGTGCATAGCATAGCAAAATTACGATCGCAAACGTCGGGAAATCGATGGGATATTTTGGACTTTGCCGAATAGCAATCGCTAGAGTTTAGCGCGAACGCTAGCGATTGCTAGTGGAAAAGGGCCTTACATAGAACTGTGAACTGCAAAAGGAGTTGCTGAAATGTCTCTTGATAAAAAAATTTAAAGGCACAGCACATGTGAATGGAGAGCCTTCTGCAGGGTTCAGACGCGATGCTCACAGCTACCAAATGTGTGCTTGGGGCATCCAGTGCTGCTCCCCTTTCTTGGGGGCAATTAGAAGGCCTACACATGGCTCCCCTGTTGAGATGCAAATGATTTTGCATAGCTTTCTGGCTATAGTCAGTTTAGACCTTGCATATTCTGACATGCAGATGCAATTTGCATGTGCTGTGCTGCCTTTAAATGTGTTGAGAGACATTCAACAACCATTATAGTCAGGTGCTGCACACACCCTCTTTGGTTCACCTTTGCAATACATAGAACTGTATAGGAATGTTCACTCTTTTGTTGTGTAAAGGACTGTGTTATACCAATGAGCTATCTCCTCACCAGCATGTTTCTGGAAAATGTGTACAAAAATGTGTGTGTACCATAGGAATTGACTAGGCTATGTATGTGTTACATTATGCATCAGTTATAATCAGTGGTGCTCAAATACCCCTTTTAAAAATTCGAATTTGGTCGAATTCGAATAGTAAATTATTCGAGGTCAGTCGAATATTCGAGTCGAATATTTTTTACTATTCGATTCGACCTCGGACTTCGAGCTCACTATTCGAGTCGGTATTCGAGCTCACTATTCGAGCTGACTATTCGAATTGGCCCAAAATAGCTTCCAACACTTGTTTTGAGGGTGAATGATGCAAGAAACATCTTTTTTTCCAAGTAACAACAGCAAGTGATTATGTGGGGATGTTCCTTTAAAAAAAAATGTGGAAAGAGAAGTTGTGTCCTTAATTTGGTTCAGTAGTGTAGTGTTACTGTATATACTTGTTCTTCTTCTTCTTTATCTTTCTTAATCTTCTTCTAGATCTTCTTCTTCTTCTTCTTCTTCTTCTTCATCATCTTCTTCTTCTTCTTCATCTTCATCTTCTTCATCTTCTTCTTCATCTTCTTCTTCTTCTTCTTCATCTTCTTCTTCTTCTTCATCTTCTTCATCTTCTTCATCTTCATCTTCTTCATCTTCATCTTCTTCATCTTCATCTTCTTCTTCATCTTCTTCATCTTCTTCATCTTCTTCATCTTCTTCTTCTTCTTCTTCATCTTCTTCTTCTTCTTCTTCATCTTCTTCATCTTCTTCTTCTTCTTCTTCATCTTCTTCATCATCTTCTTCTTCTTCTTCATCTTCATCTTCTTCATCTTCTTCTTCATCTTCTTCATCTTCTTCTTCATCTTCTTCTTCTTCATCTTCTTCTTCTTCATCTTCTTCTTCTTCTTCTTCATCTTCTTCATCATCTTCTTCTTCTTCTTCATCTTCATCTTCTTCATCTTCTTCTTCATCTTCTTCTTCTTCATCTTCTTCTTCTTCTTCATCTTCATCTTCTTCATCTTCATCTTCTTCTTCTTCATCTTCTTCTTCATCTTCTTCTTCATCTTCTCCTTCTCCTTCTTTTTCAATATCGTCTTCTTCTTCTTCTTCACGTATTTCTCTTTTCAAATTTTTTTTTAAAGAAATGCAGCTATTTTTGAGCGTAACAAATAGCTGGTGGGCGCACGCATGTTGGAAGCGCCATTGTATGTGCTCCCTGGCAGTGGAAACACAAAGACAGCAGGAGGTAAATTCAGCAGCAGGAGGAGGAGGATGAGTGTGTGGCAGCAGGCAGTCAATGAGGCAGGCAGCTCGCCGTGACATAATAGCCCTGGTACCTAGCGGTGATACCAGGGCTGTAAATAAACACAACAGGAGGTCCCAGACAGCGGTCGTGCAGCCCACATTGTGTCCAATACACAACTGGGACAACACAGTTTTCAACCCGGGCACCTCAGAAAAATTAAACCTTTTTTTTTTTTTATTGGTTTTTTTTGGTTTTGGTTTTACAACCAATATAGCTATTGTTTTGACGTAATAGCTGGTGGCAGAGTGGCAGCAGAAGGTAATTCTGTGTACCCTGGCAGTGGGAAACACAGACAGACAGCAGCAGCAGGAGGAATGGAGGAGCAGTGTGAGCAGCTATTGTTGTGACGTAATAGCTGGTGGCAGAGTGGCAGCAGACGGTAATTCTGTGTACCCTGGCAGTGGGAAACACAGACAGACAGCAGCAGCAGGAGGAATGGAGGAGCAGTGTGAGTGTGGCAGCAGGTAGGCAGCGTGACATAATAGCCCTGGTACCTAGCGGTGATACCAGGGCTGTAAATAAACACAACAGGAGGTCCCAGACAGCGGTCGTGCAGCCCACATTGTGTCCAATACACAACTGGGACAACACAGTTTTCAACCCGGGCACCTCAGAAAAATTAAACCTTTTTTTTTTTTTATTGGTTTTTTTTGGTTTTGGTTTTACAACCAATATAGCTATTGTTTTGACGTAATAGCTGGTGGCAGAGTGGCAGCAGAAGGTAATTCTGTGTACCCTGGCAGTGGGAAACACAGACAGACAGCAGCAGCAGGAGGAATGGAGGAGCAGTGTGAGCAGCTATTGTTGTGACGTAATAGCTGGTGGCAGAGTGGCAGCAGACGGTAATTCTGTGTACCCTGGCAGTGGGAAACACAGACAGACAGCAGCAGCAGGAGGAATGGAGGAGCAGTGTGAGTGTGGCAGCAGGTAGGCAGCGTGACATAATAGCCCTGGTACCTAGCGGTGATACCAGGGCTGTAAATAAACACAACAGGAGGTCCCAGACAGCGGTCGTGCAGCCCACATTGTGTCCAATACACAACTGGGACAACACAGTTTTCAACCCGGGCACCTCAGAAAAATTAAACCTTTTTTTTTTTTTATTGGTTTTTTTTGGTTTTGGTTTTACAACCAATATAGCTATTGTTTTGACGTAATAGCTGGTGGCAGAGTGGCAGCAGAAGGTAATTCTGTGTACCCTGGCAGTGGGAAACACAGACAGACAGCAGCAGCAGGAGGAATGGAGGAGCAGTGTGAGCAGCTATTGTTGTGACGTAATAGCTGGTGGCAGAGTGGCAGCAGACGGTAATTCTGTGTACCCTGGCAGTGGGAAACACAGACAGACAGCAGCAGCAGGAGGAATGGAGGAGCAGTGTGAGTGTGGCAGCAGGTAGGCAGCGTGACATAATAGCCCTGGTACCTAGCGGTGATACCAGGGCTGTAAATAAACACAACAGGAGGTCCCAGACAGCGGTCGTGCAGCCCACATTGTGTCCAATACACAACTGGGACAACACAGTTTTCAACCCGGGCACCTCAGAAAAATTAAACCTTTTTTTTTTTTTATTGGTTTTTTTTGGTTTTGGTTTTACAACCAATATAGCTATTGTTTTGACGTAATAGCTGGTGGCAGAGTGGCAGCAGAAGGTAATTCTGTGTACCCTGGCAGTGGGAAACACAGACAGACAGCAGCAGCAGGAGGAATGGAGGAGCAGTGTGAGCAGCTATTGTTGTGACGTAATAGCTGGTGGCAGAGTGGCAGCAGACGGTAATTCTGTGTACCCTGGCAGTGGGAAACACAGACAGACAGCAGCAGCAGGAGGAATGGAGGAGCAGTGTGAGTGTGGCAGCAGGTAGGCAGCGTGACATAATAGCCCTGGTACCTAGCGGTGATACCAGGGCTGTAAATAAACACAACAGGAGGTCCCAGACAGCGGTCGTGCAGCCCACATTGTGTCCAATACACAACTGGGACAACACAGTTTTCAACCCGGGCACCTCAGAAAAATTAAACCTTTTTTTTTTTTTATTGGTTTTTTTTGGTTTTGGTTTTACAACCAATATAGCTATTGTTTTGACGTAATAGCTGGTGGCAGAGTGGCAGCAGAAGGTAATTCTGTGTACCCTGGCAGTGGGAAACACAGACAGACAGCAGCAGCAGGAGGAATGGAGGAGCAGTGTGAGCAGCTATTGTTGTGACGTAATAGCTGGTGGCAGAGTGGCAGCAGACGGTAATTCTGTGTACCCTGGCAGTGGGAAACACAGACAGACAGCAGCAGCAGGAGGAATGGAGGAGCAGTGTGAGTGTGGCAGCAGGTAGGCAGCGTGACATAATAGCCCTGGTACCTAGCGGTGATACCAGGGCTGTAAATAAACACAACAGGAGGTCCCAGACAGCGGTCGTGCAGCCCACATTGTGTCCAATACACAACTGGGACAACACAGTTTTCAACCCGGGCACCTCAGAAAAATTAAACCTTTTTTTTTTTTTATTGGTTTTTTTTGGTTTTGGTTTTACAACCAATATAGCTATTGTTTTGACGTAATAGCTGGTGGCAGAGTGGCAGCAGAAGGTAATTCTGTGTACCCTGGCAGTGGGAAACACAGACAGACAGCAGCAGCAGGAGGAATGGAGGAGCAGTGTGAGCAGCTATTGTTGTGACGTAATAGCTGGTGGCAGAGTGGCAGCAGACGGTAATTCTGTGTACCCTGGCAGTGGGAAACACAGACAGACAGCAGCAGCAGGAGGAATGGAGGAGCAGTGTGAGTGTGGCAGCAGGTAGGCAGCGTGACATAATAGCCCTGGTACCTAGCGGTGATACCAGGGCTGTAAATAAACACAACAGGAGGTCCCAGACAGCGGTCGTGCAGCCCACATTGTGTCCAATACACAACTGGGACAACACAGTTTTCAACCCGGGCACCTCAGAAAAATTAAACCTTTTTTTTTTTTTATTGGTTTTTTTTGGTTTTGGTTTTACAACCAATATAGCTATTGTTTTGACGTAATAGCTGGTGGCAGAGTGGCAGCAGAAGGTAATTCTGTGTACCCTGGCAGTGGGAAACACAGACAGACAGCAGAAGGGCAGTACACAGCAGCAGCCCACTGTAGGTGTGAAATGTGTGGCTGCAGGCGACGTAATAGTCAAAGTGAACCAGGCTGGCTTAGTGAGCAGGAGCCAGGAGGTGGTAAAGGGTGGTAAGGCACATTAACGATGGTACTAAGTTCCGGCAGCCAGTTCATGTCCCCCTCTCGCCGACAACAGGGGCCAGGAACTCGCCTTCCACCCACGCCTGGTTCATCTTGAGAAACGTCAGTCTGTCCACAGACTTGTGAGACAGACGTGAGCGTTTCTCGGTGACCACGCCACCAGCTGCACTGAAGCAGCGCTCGGACAGCACGCTGGAAGGGGGGCAGGACAGCACTTCCAGGGCGTACTGCGCCAGCTCGCTCCAGATCTCCATGCGCTTGACCCAATACTCCATGGGATCAACAGGGGCATCGCTGTCAAGCCCGCTGTAGGACCCCATGTAGTCAGCCACCATGCGGGTCAGGCGCTGGCTGTGACCGGAGGAGGATGCTGCTGCATGCATCTCCTCTCTAGTCACTGCTGCCGGAGCCTCTACAGTCCTGTAGAGCTCGTGGCTGAGAGACAGCAGGTCTGTGGGGCGCTTGCTGCTGCTGGATGCAGGCACCTGCTGCTGCCTCTGTGCTGGCTGCTGGACAGTGGGGGTGGAAGGCTGGGGGAAGGCTTCCTCCAAGCGCTCAACAAGGGCCTGCTGCAAGCTCCTTATTTGTTGCGCTGGGTCTCCTCCTGCAGGCGGCAGGAACTGGCTCAACTTCCCCTTGAGGCGTGGGTCCAACATCATGCTGATCCAGATGTCCTCCCTCTGCTTCATCTGGATCACCCTGGGGTCCCTGCGCAGGCACGTCAGCATGTGCGCTGCCATTGGGAAGAGGCGGGCCACGTCTGCTGGCACATCGACGTCAGTGCTGTCCTCCTCATCCTCCTCCTCTGCTGCCTCATCCTCTCTCCACCCCCGCACCAACTCAGCTGCACTGCGCTGATCCCCCTCATCAGCAGCCAGGTCAGGGACCTCCACCAAGTCCTCCTCCTCCTCCCCCTCAGAGGTGGACTGTGCAGCTGCTTGCCGCTCCTGCTGGTCCAAGGCTGCCGCTCCCTGTGCCAGCAAAGCATCGAGTGCCCTGTTCAGCAGAGAAACCAGGGGCACCCACTCGCAGACCATAGCATGGTCCCTGCTCACCATGTTTGTGGCCTGCAGGAAGGGAGCCAGCACTAAGCACACCTGCTGCATGTGCCTCCAGTCATCATCGGGGACGATGGACGGGATGTTGCTGGTCTTGTCCCTTCTCTGAGCTGCGGAAACAGTGGCCAGGGCAAGGTAGTGGTTGACAGCGTGCTTCTGTTCAACCAGACGCTCCAACATCGCCAGGGTGGAGTTCCAGCGAGTCGGAACGTCAATGATCAGCCGATGGCGTGGCAGATCCAGCTCCTTTTGCACGTCTTCCAGGCTCGCACAGGCTGCAGCCGAGCGCCGGAAGTGACGCACAACGTTCCTTGCCGTTTCCAGCAGCTCGTCCATCCCCTGGTAGGTGCGCAGGAACTTCTGCACCACCAGGTTCAGCACGTGGGCAAGACAGGGGATGTGGGTCAGGTTTCCCCTGTCTATGGCAGCAACCAGATTGGCCCCATTGTCGGACACCACCTCTCCGACTCTGAGGCCTCTGGGGGTCAGCCAAATCCGCTCCTGCTCCTGGAGTTTGGCCAACACGTGGGCTGCCGTCAGCTTGGTCTTGCCAAGGCTGACCAAGTGCAGCAGCGCTTGGCAGTGGCGGGCCTTCACACTGCTGCTGAGGCGGGGGGTTTGGCCAGGTGTGGCGGAGGATGGCAGAGGATCGGAGGAACCCGCTGCAGTTCCCCTGACCCTGCGGGGTGGCACCACCCACTGTGTTGCTGCTGCTGCTGTGCCCGCTGCTGCTCTCCCATCCTCACCCCCTTCCACCAAGCTGACCCAGTGGACAGTGAAGGACAGGTAGCGGCCTGTCCCGAAGCGGCTGCTCCAGGAGTCCATGGTGACGTGGACCCTTTCACCAACCGCGTGCTCCAGCCCTCGCTCCACATTGGCCATCACAAAGCGGTGCAGTGCAGGAATGGCCTTGCGGGCGAAGAAGTGTCTGCTGGGGAGCTGCCAGTCTGGGGCTGCACAAGCAAGCAGCGCCCGCATGTCGCTCCCCTCCTGCACGAGCGTGTACGGCAGGAGTTGGGAGCACATGGCCCGTGCCAGCAAGCCGTTCAGCTGCCGCACGCGACGGCTGCTGGGAGGCAGAGCCCTAACCACCCCCTGGAAGGACTCGCTCAAAAGGCTCTGGCGTGCCTTTTTGCTGGCACGGGAATCAGCAGACGGAGCAGAGGAGGCCACTGAGGACTGGCTGCCAGAACAGGCCTCAGTGTCGGCGGCAGGAGTTGCAGAGGGGGGAGGAGCAGGGCGTTTCCGCACTCCTGCTGGTGCTGCTGGAGGAGCAGGAGGGCGGGTGGCTGCTGTTGCTGCTGCTGCTGCTGAAGGCTGTGCAGTGATGGGATTGGTGCCACTGCCAGCACCAGATGCCTTCAGCCTCTGGAACTCCTCATGCTGGTGGAAGTGTTTCGCAGAAAGGTGGTTGATCAGCGAGCTGGTGCTGAACTTCAAGGGGTCTGCACCTCTGCTCAACTTCCGCTGACAGTGGTTGCAAGTGGCGTACTTGCTGTACACTGTGGGCATGGTGAAAAACCGCCAGATTGGTGACAAAAACATCCCCCTACGGCATGGAAGCGCTGCTGCCTGTTTCCCTGTGGTGGTTGGGGGTGGGGGGGTCTTGGGTGCGGCTGGTGGTGGTACTGGCTGATGCTGCTGCTGCTGCTGCTGAGCCTGAGACACCAGCAGGCTGTGGGACGCTGCCAATGCTTGCAATGATGCGCCTCCTTGCAAGGCCCACAACCGCATCCTCCTCCTCCTCCTCAGAGCTGCTGAGGACGACATCCTCTGGATGTGTTGGCACCCAGTCTCTGTCTGTCACCGGGTCATCATCATCATGCCCCTCCTGAAACATGTCCTGCTCTGATGATGACCCCCCAAACTCCTCTGCTGATGCATGGATGGGACGCTTGACTGTCGCCACAGTCTTGCTGTCCAATCCCTCCTCCCCCAAAGTGCCCATCAGCATCTCCTCCTCCAAATCGCCAACAACAGCATTCAATTGACTCATCATGCCTGGGGTCAAAAGAGTGCTGAGTGACAGGTCGGCGACTGACGGTGAACTGGCCTCCTCCCCAGGCCCTGCTGGGCGGCTGCTGCGAACAGGGGTGGTGGTGGTGAGGGTGGAGGCCTCGGATGCAGAGCTGATGGCGGGCTGCTCATCCTCCGTCATGAGTTGCACCACAGTGTCTGCATCCTTTTCCTCAATGGGACGTTTCCGACCCGGCTGGAGGAAAATGGGAGCAGGTGCTACACGCTGCTGCTGCTGTGTCTCTGCAGCGTGAGTTGCAGATGCTCCTCCTGGGCGGCGCCCAAGGCGTCCACGGCCAGTGGCTATGGGAGGAATGTTAGCCACTGACGCTGCTGCTGCTGCTGCGGAACTGTGCATGGTGGCGCGCCCGCGGCCGCGGCTTGCCACAATGCTGCTCCCTCTCTTCCTGATTCCCTTGCTGCCCTTCCCCTTGCCCAAACCGCGCTGGCTGCCACTTCCAGACATCTTCAATGTTTTGGGCGTATAGACAAAAGTTTTGTAAAAGGGCGGGTGAAAAGTGGGGTACTTTAATGGAGTGGGTTGGTTGGTGAGGTGACTGAGTGAGTGTCCCCTAGTACAGTAAGTAAGTATTAACAGTCAGGAAGTACAACTAGCAGTTACAATAATCAGTAGTAGTAATCACAAGTAAATTTAGTGTGTGTACACTCAGACAGTGAGTGCACGCACGCAGGAGCTAGTAGCCTATGGACACAGTGACTGAGTGTCCTAGACTCCTAGTACGGTAAGAGTAAGTAAGTAGTAACAGTAAGTAGAACTAACTAATAACAATAATCAATCAGCGATCAGAAGGAAATGGAGTGTGGGTGGTGTGTGTGTACACTCAGACAGTGAGTGCACGCACGCAGGAGCTAGTAGCCTATGGACACAGTGACTGAGTGTCCTAGACTCCTAGTACAGTAAGAGTAAGTAAGTAGTAACAGTAAGTAGAACTAACTAATAACAATAATCAATCAGCGATCAGAAGGAAATGGAGTGTGGGTGGTGTGTGTACACTCAGACAGTGAGTGCACGCACGCAGGAGCTAGTAGCCTATGGACACAGTGACTGGGTGTCCTAGACTCCTAGTACAGTAAGAGTAAGTAAGTAGTAACAGTAAGTAGTAGAACTAACTAATAACAATAATCAATCAGCGATCAGAAGGAAATGGAGTGTGGGTGGTGTGTGTACACTCAGACAGTGAGTGCACGCACGCAGGAGCTAGTAGCCTATGGACACAGTGACTGAGTGTCCTAGACTCCTAGTACAGTAAGAGTAAGTAAGTAGTAACAGTAAGTAGAACTAACTAATAACAATAATCAATCAGCGATCAGAAGGAAATGGAGTGTGGGTGGTGTGTGTACACTCAGACAGTGAGTGCACGCACGCAGGAGCTAGTAGCCTATGGACACAGTGACTGGGTGTCCTAGACTCCTAGTACAGTAAGAGTAAGTAAGTAGTAACAGTAAGTAGTAGAACTAACTAATAACAATAATCAATCAGCGATCAGAAGGAAATGGAGTGTGGGTGGTGTGTGTACACTCAGACAGTGAGTGCACGCACGCAGGAGCTAGTAGCCTATGGACACAGTGACTGAGTGTCCTAGACTCCTAGTACAGTAAGTAGTAACAGTAAGTAGTAGAACTAACTAATAACAATAATCAATCAGCGATCAGAAGGAAATGGAGTGTGGGTGGTGTGTGTACACTCAGACAGTGAGTGCACGCACGCAGGAGCTAGTAGCCTATGGACACAGTGACTGAGTGTCCTAGACTCCTAGTACAGTAAGAGTAAGTAAGTAGTAACAGTAAGTAGAACTAACTAATAACAATAATCAATCAGCGATCAGAAGGAAATGGAGTGTGGGTGGTGTGTGTACACTCAGACAGTGAGTGCACGCACGCAGGAGCTAGTAGCCTATGGACACAGTGACTGGGTGTCCTAGACTCCTAGTACAGTAAGAGTAAGTAAGTAGTAACAGTAAGTAGTAGAACTAACTAATAACAATAATCAATCAGCGATCAGAAGGAAATGGAGTGTGGGTGGTGTGTGTACACTCAGACAGTGAGTGCACGCACGCAGGAGCTAGTAGCCTATGGACACAGTGACTGAGTGTCCTAGACTCCTAGTACAGTAAGAGTAAGTAAGTAGTAACAGTAAGTAGAACTAACTAATAACAATAATCAATCAGCGATCAGAAGGAAATGGAGTGTGGGTGGTGTGTGTACACTCAGACAGTGAGTGCACGCACGCAGGAGCTAGTAGCCTATGGACACAGTGACTGGGTGTCCTAGACTCCTAGTACAGTAAGAGTAAGTAAGTAGTAACAGTAAGTAGTAGAACTAACTAATAACAATAATCAATCAGCGATCAGAAGGAAATGGAGTGTGGGTGGTGTGTGTACACTCAGACAGTGAGTGCACGCACGCAGGAGCTAGTAGCCTATGGACACAGTGACTGAGTGTCCTAGACTCCTAGTACAGTAAGTAGTAACAGTAAGTAGTAGAACTAACTAATAACAATAATCAATCAGCGATCAGAAGGAAATGGAGTGTGGGTGGTGTGTGTACACTCAGACAGTGAGTGCACGCACGCAGGAGCTAGTAGCCTATGGACACAGTGACTGAGTGTCCTAGACTCCTAGTACAGTAAGAGTAAGTAAGTAGTAACAGTAAGTAGAACTAACTAATAACAATAATCAATCAGCGATCAGAAGGAAATGGAGTGTGGGTGGTGTGTGTACACTCAGACAGTGAGTGCACGCACGCAGGAGCTAGTAGCCTATGGACACAGTGACTGGGTGTCCTAGACTCCTAGTACAGTAAGAGTAAGTAAGTAGTAACAGTAAGTAGTAGAACTAACTAATAACAATAATCAATCAGCGATCAGAAGGAAATGGAGTGTGGGTGGTGTGTGTACACTCAGACAGTGAGTGCACGCACGCAGGAGCTAGTAGCCTATGGACACAGTGACTGAGTGTCCTAGACTCCTAGTACAGTAAGTAGTAACAGTAAGTAGTAGAACTAACTAATAACAATAATCAATCAGCGATCAGAAGGAAATGGAGTGTGGGTGGTGTGTGTACACTCAGACAGTGAGTGCACGCACGCAGGAGCTAGTAGCCTATGGACACAGTGACTGAGTGTCCTAGACTCCTAGTACAGTAAGAGTAAGTAAGTAGTAACAGTAAGTAGAACTAACTAATAACAATAATCAATCAGCGATCAGAAGGAAATGGAGTGTGGGTGGTGTGTGTACACTCAGACAGTGAGTGCACGCACGCAGGAGCTAGTAGCCTATGGACACAGTGACTGGGTGTCCTAGACTCCTAGTACAGTAAGAGTAAGTAAGTAGTAACAGTAAGTAGTAGAACTAACTAATAACAATAATCAATCAGCGATCAGAAGGAAATGGAGTGTGGGTGGTGTGTGTACACTCAGACAGTGAGTGCACGCACGCAGGAGCTAGTAGCCTATGGACACAGTGACTGAGTGTCCTAGACTCCTAGTACAGTAAGAGTAAGTAAGTAGTAACAGTAAGTAGAACTAACTAATAACAATAATCAATCAGCGATCAGAAGGAAATGGAGTGTGGGTGGTGTGTGTACACTCAGACAGTGAGTGCACGCACGCAGGAGCTAGTAGCCTATGGACACAGTGACTGGGTGTCCTAGACTCCTAGTACAGTAAGAGTAAGTAAGTAGTAACAGTAAGTAGTAGAACTAACTAATAACAATAATCAATCAGCGATCAGAAGGAAATGGAGTGTGGGTGGTGTGTGTACACTCAGACAGTGAGTGCACGCACGCAGGAGCTAGTAGCCTATGGACACAGTGACTGAGTGTCCTAGACTCCTAGTACAGTAAGTAGTAACAGTAAGTAGTAGAACTAACTAATAACAATAATCAATCAGCGATCAGAAGGAAATGGAGTGTGGGTGGTGTGTGTACACTCAGACAGTGAGTGCACGCACGCAGGAGCTAGTAGCCTATGGACACAGTGACTGAGTGTCCTAGACTCCTAGTACAGTAAGAGTAAGTAAGTAGTAACAGTAAGTAGAACTAACTAATAACAATAATCAATCAGCGATCAGAAGGAAATGGAGTGTGGGTGGTGTGTGTACACTCAGACAGTGAGTGCACGCACGCAGGAGCTAGTAGCCTATGGACACAGTGACTGGGTGTCCTAGACTCCTAGTACAGTAAGAGTAAGTAAGTAGTAACAGTAAGTAGTAGAACTAACTAATAACAATAATCAATCAGCGATCAGAAGGAAATGGAGTGTGGGTGGTGTGTGTACACTCAGACAGTGAGTGCACGCACGCAGGAGCTAGTAGCCTATGGACACAGTGACTGAGTGTCCTAGACTCCTAGTACAGTAAGTAGTAACAGTAAGTAGTAGAACTAACTAATAACAATAATCAATCAGCGATCAGAAGGAAATGGAGTGTGGGTGGTGTGTGTACACTCAGACAGTGAGTGCACGCACGCAGGAGCTAGTAGCCTATGGACACAGTGACTGAGTGTCCTAGACTCCTAGTACAGTAAGAGTAAGTAAGTAGTAACAGTAAGTAGAACTAACTAATAACAATAATCAATCAGCGATCAGAAGGAAATGGAGTGTGGGTGTGTGTACACTCAGACAGTGAGTGCACGCACGCAGGAGCTAGTAGCCTATGAACACAGTGACTGAGTGTCCTAGACTCCTAGTACAGTAAGAGTAAGTAGTAACAGTAAGTAGAACTAACTAATTACAATAATCAATCAGCGATCAGAAGGAAATAGAGTGTGTGTTGTGTGTGTACACTCAGACAGTGAGTGCGCACACGCAGGAGCTAGTAGCCTATATGAACAGTGACAGTGAGTGTCCCTACGGGTACAGTAAGAGTAAGTAGTAAGTAAGTACAACTAACAATAATCAATCAGTAATCAGAAGGAAATAGAGTGTGTGTACACACAGACAGTGAGTGAGTGCACACACGCAGGAGCTAGCTAGTAGCCTATAAACAGTGACAGTCAGTGAGTGTCCTACTCCTAGTACAGTATAACTACAATACTATTAGTAAAGGACAGCAGAAATACTGGTATAGATGATGAGAGAAATAAACAGAGGACAGCTGCCCACAGAGGCAAGGCCCCCCTGAGGCCTAAACCTGTAAGCTTGCAGCAGCTGCCTGTCTCTAATGTAACACACAAGCTACTAACTAAAATACAATGTCTATCTAAATAACAACAATACAGGTGTATATGGCAGGTGTAGGTGAGCAAAAACGCTAGGTAAATGAACACAATAGAGCACTTGCTAAGCCAAAGCACAAAGGAGCAGATCTCTCTCTGTACAAGTCTCAGGCAAGCATGGAAAACCCGAACATGGCGGCCGCTATTTATAGGGTAGGGGCTGGCCAGGGTCCCCCTCTGTGATTGGCTGCCGTCAGAGGGCCTGGGAGCCCTCTGATTGGCTCTAAGCACATCAATCTGGGCTATGACGCTATTCGAGCTCGGTACCGAGCTCGAATAGCGCCGGTTTGCTCGAATAGCTCGAATAGTGAATGGGCTATTCGAGTGTTCTCGAATAGCCCATTCGAATAGCTACAGCTATTCGGAGCTCGAATACCGAGCTCGAATAGCTGAAAAAGAGCTCGAATATTCGAGCTACTCGAATATTCGAGCTCTGCTGAGCACCACTAGTTATAATGCATACGATACCCAAGGCACATTGGGTAGCAGGAAAAAAGGGCGTCGGCTGAGGGTGGACGAAAAGGGTGCCGCCATAGACTCTAATGCAATTATTTTTAATACAGCGAAAAAAACAGAAAAAAGGGTGCCCGATAAATATTGTTAGCAACATTAGAACATTTCAATTTTTGAAGTATGTTATTGTTTTAGAAGCTTGCAGCGTTAAAGTTTTTTTCATATTATTTCATTTGTATGTACAGATTTTACGTTATAAAAGATACTATCATTTGTATGTGCAAAAGGGTGTTTGTGCAGAGGGAGTGGTTAGGGTTAGGCAACTCCAGGGGGAGTGGTTAGGGTTAGGCACCACTCAGGCGGCGGTTAGTTTTAGACAACACGGGGGGGGGGGGGGGGGGTGTTAGGATTAGGCACCACCAAGAGGTTGGTTAGGTTTAGGCATCACCGGGGGGGGGGGGGGGGGAGGGTAGGAACCCTAGAGGGTGGGGGGGTATTTAGAGTTAGGCATCCCCGGGAGGGTGGTTAGGGTTAGGCACCACCAGGAGAGTGGTTAGTTTTAGGCACCACCAGGGGAGTGTTCTGTGTGAGGGTAGGGTTGGGTTAAGCTGTGTTGTTGAATAACGTAATGATTTTTAACATTAATATCTTTTCGCTATTATCTACCGTGTGATTTTAAAACTGTATATACTGTATATATATATATATATATATATATATATATATATATATATATATATATATATATATATATTTTCACAAGCTAAATAGGTAGAAATAAATCAACTTATCAAAGTTACAGATAATACTGAGAAACGACTGGAGATAACAATTTGTGCAAATCTAGTGAAACATTATTATGTTAATTCAATGTTTATTCTTGGTAACAAACACCACTGCAGTATAATGAGACTAATGGAACACTCACTTCCTGTTGGTCAATCAATGATCTGTGCAGAAACGTATTGTTACAATACGCTTCTGAGCATGCGCAATGCGAAAAACTGCAGTGGGTCGTTTTAAAACATGCGTGTCGCCATAGACTTACATGACTTCCAGTCCACCGCACTTTGCTGCAAGTCGATGCAGTACTGCGCGGTAATGTAGATCTGTCAGAGTGTCAGAGATGCAGTGAAAACGTCACTTCAGATGCATTACGCCGTACCACGTCGGTATGAAAGTCTCCATAGACTTACATTGCTATGCGATAGAGTAGGGTAAAATTACCGCACTGCCCCACTCTAGGGTGAAAGGGCCCTGAGGCTTAAAGAGAACCCGAGGTGGATCTTCGGGGGCAGATGGGACACAGAGCTATGTGCTCTGCCTAATGACATGGCTCTGTGTCTCCCGATCTCTGCCCCCCCATCGCTGCACTATACTTAGGCCAAAGGAGGGGGGGGGGGAGGGGTTATTCATTTACTATAAATATATGCTTATATCACATTATACCATCAATCCACATTAAGCAATTTGTACCACTCTCTGTGTCATTTATAAAATGCAATTTTAAAAATTAATTTTAGTTGATGCCAAACTTCCATAAGAGCCTGGGAGAAGTTTTACCGGTTAACCTTTACATGCAGTTAAGTATGGACATTATGGCTTATATTCACTAAACTGCAGTGTAACGATTTGTGTCAGCAAGGAACAGAATTCGGATTATTAGGTGATCTGCAGTATCACCTATAATGCAGAGATATACCTGATTATATGGTGATCTGCAGAATCACCTATAATACTGGTAGATAAGAAGCTGATGTGATAGCTTAATAGCAAGTATTGTGATTCGTGCAACAGTAGTACTGATAGGTTTAGCTATACCTCACCAGAGGAGCTGGTGGGTACTAACAGTACAGAATCCCTCACCACAGTCAAGGGCCCTCCGGTGAGAGTAAAGAGCTATACCTCACCAGAGGAGCTGGTGGGTACTAACAGAACAGAGCCCCTCACCAGAGTCAAGGGCCCTCTGGTGAGAGTAGAGTGGTCAGACTAATCGAGTTGGCAACAGACAGACAGATGCAGTACAAAATCGGAAGGCAGAGACAGGTAGGTATAAACAGGCAGAGTTGGCAACAAGATCAGATGGGCAGCGGTACAGAGTCACTGAGCAGAAGAGTAGTCAGAACGAGCCAGAGTCATGCACAAATAATAACACAGTAATGAATAATCTTTAAGGTTATCAAACAATTCCTATTTTTTGTGAAATCCCCGGTTTCCTCCCGGATCAAAGCACACCGGAACTATCTAAGGGTCTGAGCGCTAACACCAAGTATTCACAACAGCAGACAAGTTGCGAGTGATTCAGCTAGGCTTATGAAGCAGAGGAGACCCCTCTGGCATGCCCCTTCCTCTCAGCCAATGAGGAGCGGCGAGCGGCTCCTCTGACGTCAGCCGACCGGCCGGTCAGCTGACGCGCCTCCTCCCCGCATAAAGGTCCTGTCTGTGCGCACGCGCACACGACAAAGCAACCCTATGTGCAGCTGACAGACCCGTCCTCGGCGTGCTAGACACCTGAGGCACGGAAATATTGCTAGACAGGGAGCTGGAGGCAGCTGCGGAGGTAGCACTGTTCACCGCGGCTGCTTCTTCCATGTTTGTTACATGCAGTAAGCAGAATAAGGTGCATACAGTTGTACCGCACAATGAGTAGAGCAGAATGCATTACATGCAATGTATTACACGCTACTCATCATGCGTAAGACTTTACACACATTATTTTGCTTAAGTTTAGTGATTCTACCCCTATGATTCGTAACTTTGGTATGTGTTTTATACATTTGGATTCTGTGTATTTTTAAGGTGGATCCGAGATGAAAAACTAACTATAACAAGTAACTTGTCTATGTATATTATCTAATGTTTGGATAGTTTACACAGCAAATCTAGCTGCAAACAGCTTCAACAGTTTATGATTATTTATTCCTGTGATACAATGATGTCCATGTTCTGTTTGTCACTTTACACACAGGCAAGCTGATCTGAATCTCTAGCACACAGCCTGTGAAAACTTCACTTCCCTCTCCTCCTCCCTCCTCCCATCTGCCTCTGAAATCTCTAGCTAGTAACCTCCTCCTGCCCAGACTGAGCTCCCCTACGCTCTTGCTACTAAAGCTGGCCATTCACTGGCCCGATTTGCGCCCGTTTCGACAGCAGATTCGATCACTGGGATCGAATCTGCTGCCAATCGTTCACGCTACACGCCGAATTTCGATCCATTTCGTCCGATCCCGTTGATTGCGCCGTGCCGAAAATAACCGTCGATCGCCCGCGGGTAAAGAGCGCATCGCTAGCGGCGTTCGAGTGCCCGACGACGACGCAATAGAGCCCGCATACATTACCTGCTCCGCCGGCGCGACTCCAGTCTCCCGGTCACCGCTGCTCTGTCTGCGCTCTGGTCTCCAGGTCCGGCATGCCTCACTTCTTCTAGCCCGGCAGGAAGTTTAAAAAGTAGAGTGCCCTCTACTGTTTAAACTTCCTGCCGGGCTAGAAGAAGTGAGGCATGCCGGACCTGGAGACCAGAGCGCAGACAGAGCAGCGGTGACCGGGAGACTGGAGTCGCGCCGGCGGAGCAGGTAATGTATGCGGGCGGGCGGGGGCAGCAGCAGCACCACCACAACAGATTGTGAACGGTTTCAGGCTGAAATCGGTTCACAATCTGTTTGCTGTAAAGGTAGCCATACGATCCCTCTCTGATCAGATTCGATCAGATAGGGATCTGTCTGTTGGTCGAATCTGATGGCAAATCGACCAGTGTATGGCCACCTTAAGGCTAAGCGTGTCAAGGCACTCTGGAGAAGCTGTGGCGAGGCTTGTTTAGTTTATAGGTAATTAGAGTATTAAAACAAAAAAAAAAGTATTTGGCTTGAGGAATGCCCTATAAACTGTATGAAAGGAACATAATTATGCAATGATTAAAAGTTTATCTCGGATCCACTTTAAACGTGTGATTCAAAAAAACGTGTCTTAAGCAAATGTCAGACAGGTATGAATCCTATGATTCCTGAGGGATCAAGTCCATATCCCTGCCAGGCGACAGTTCTCTGATTTATGTACAAGGCTTAACTATTATGATGATCTTTTCAATCACCTAAAACCACAGATGAAATTTTGTTCAATTGATCCCTGGCTGCCAACTTCTGAACAATAAACTCATCACACTGTAGTAAATGTAATCAACTCAGGTAAAGTTTGCACATCTGAAGGTATAGTTTGGCAAGTTCAAATTCTTTGAGTTGTGTTCCTTGGTCTGCTGACACCCCTGTTTTTCATGCATGCAATAACATTAGATTATTTGCTATTGGTACAAGCCAAAAATGGATAGCTGAAAATACCAGAACAAAAATGTAGACCAAGCCATAGAGGGATATTCATGGTTTCAGTAGTTTTTCAGATATTTGGGTATTGTCTCAGGATCCACCAGCAGGGGCGTTTCTAGGGTCCCTGGAGATCAGTGGCACCTGTGGGCACCAGGAGGGGAGGTACATGCGCGCGCCGCGGCAAAAAATGGGCGTGGCCATGCGGTGAGTGGGCGTGGCCATGGGTGGGGCCAAATGTACATGAACTTAGCAGCGGTGTAAGCTACGGATAACGGGCCTGCCCATCGAAATATTGGACGGAGCCCCCTGTCCTTTATTTCGATCATTTACAATCAGTATAGGCATAGATCAAAGATGTATACGCACATACAATTTTGATTGGTCAATCACTGACCCCCAATTTCCCACCCCCGTGCAGTAAGTGGGCCAACAGACAATGAATTTTATGAACAGAGCTAAAATTGGCTAATCAAAATTGTATGTGTGTACCAGGCTTTACAGCTAATACTGTACATACTGAAAGTAGCAGGGATCAGCATACAATACAGCTGGTTTACAATCAATAAAGGCACAGAGTAACACCTTACACTGTACACACTGGAGGTAAATCAGCACACAGTGCAAGCACTAGAGAACAGCGTATACTGTACATACTGTAGGCAGCAGAATTCAGCACACTGCAGCTAGCGTGCCAAAAAAATGACGATCACGTTGTGTGGCGTGCTTATCACGCCGCACCAAAAAATGGGTGGGCCATGGACCAGAATATAGGTGTGGTAATGGGTGGAGACAAATTTACATGAACCTAGCAATGGTGGGACATCAGATTAGGACAGTGGTGGCGAACCTTTTGGAGGCCGAGTGCCCAAACTGCAACCCAAAAGTCACTTACCGGTATCTATCGCAAAGTGGCAACAGCAATTTAAACTAAATACTGTACAAACGTTTTAACTCATACATGAACATTATGGAAAATCCTAATTGAAAATAAACTGTGAAGATAAACAATTTCATCCATCCTACTCCTGAAAAATGTATTCAATTTTTTAGAACCTCCCAGTTTTATTTTCTGTTTTAAAACGCTAAAAAAGTAGGTTTAATGCTATTGTCTCATATGATAAGGATTCAGCTTTTCCCATAGTCTCGCAGTTAGCAATCATGTGACCCCCAACAAGACATATTCAGCAATCATGAGGCCCCCAACAAATCAGGAGGCCCCCAACAAGACAAATTCAGCAATCATGAGGCCTCCAACAAATCATGAGGCCCCCAACAAGACAAATTCAGCAATCATGAGGCCCCCAACAAGACAAATTCAGCAATCATGAGGCCCCCAACAAATCATGAGGCCCCCAACAAGACAAATTCAGCAATCATGAGGCCCCCAACAAATCATAAGGCTCCCAACAAGACACATTCAGCAGTCATGAGGCACATAAATAGACAGCATTTCACATAAATAGGCAGAATGCCCCCTTAATATGGTAGCCCCCCCAAGTTAGGTAGTGAGTGACAGGGACCCCCAGGTTAGCTAGTGAGTGACAGGCGCCTCCAGTTAGGTAGTGAGTGACAGGGACCCCGATAGTGAGTGACAGGGAGCACCTTTAGGTAGTGAGTGAGTGCCAGGGAGCCCCTTTAGGCAGTGAGTGAGTGCCAGGAAGCCCCTTTAGGCAGTGAGTGAGTGCCAGGAAGCCCCTTTAGGCAGTGAGTGAGTGCCAGGAAGCCCCTTTAGGCAGTGAGTGAGTGCCAGGGAGCCCCTTTAGGCAGTGAGTGAGTGACAGGAAGCCCCTTTAGGCAGTGAGTGAGTGACAGGAAGCCCCTTTAGGCAGTGAGTGAGTGACAGGGAGCCCCTTTAGGCAGTGAGTGAGTGACAGGGAGCCCCTTTAGGCAGTGAGTGAGTGACAGGGAGCCCCTTTAGGCAGTGAGTGAGTGACAGGGAGCCCCTTTAGGGAGTGAGTGAGTGACAGGGAGCCCCTTTAGGGAGTGAGTGAGTGACAGGGAGGCCCTTTAGGGAGTGAGTGAGTGCCAGGGAGCCCCTTTAGTGAGTGAGTGCGTGCCAGGGAGCCCCTTTAGTGAGTGAGTGCGTGCCAGGGAGCCCCTTTAGTGAGTGCGTGCCAGGGAGCCCCTTTAGGGAGTGGGTGCGTGCCAGGGAGCCCCTTTAGGGAGTGGGTGCGTGCCAGGGGAGCCCCTTTAGGGAGTGAGTGAGTGCCAGGGGAGCCCCTTTAGGGAGTGAGTGCCAGGGGAGCCCCTTTAGGGAGTGAGTGAGTGCCAGGGGAGCCCCTTTAGGGAGTGAGTGAGTGCCAGGGAGCCCCTTTAGGGAGTGAGTGAGTGACAGGGAGCCCCTTTAGGGAGTGAGTGAGTGACAGGGAGCCCCTTTAGGGAGTGGGTGCGTGCCAGGGAGCCCCTTTAGGGAGTGGGTGCGTGCCAGGGAGCCCCTTTAGGGAGTGGGTGCGTGCCAGGGGAGCCCCTTTAGGGAGTGAGTGAGTGCCAGGGGAGCCCCTTTAGGGAGTGAGTGAGTGCCAGGGGAGCCCCTTTAGGGAGTGAGTGAGTGCCAGGGGAGCCCCTTTAGGGAGTGAGTGAGTGCCAGGGGAGCCCCTTTAGGGAGTGAGTGAGTGACAGGGAGCCCCTTTAGGGAGTGAGTGAGTGCCAGGGGAGCCCCTTTAGGGAGTGAGTGAGTGCCAGGGGAGCCCCTTTAGGGAGTGAGTGCGTGCCAGGGAGCCCCTTTAGTGAGTGAGTGAGTGAGTGAGTGACAGGGAGGCCCCCTCTCTAGCCGCCGCCGCTCCCCCCCCTACCTCTCAGCAGACCTCAGGATCAGCGGCGACCCGACCAGATGTACGAGCGGGCGCTGGACGCACCCGCTCGATATGCGGAAGTGATGTCACTTCCGCATATCAGTGCGGGCGCTGGGTCCTAGCGCCCGCACGATTGGTCGCCGGCTCGCCGCCTGATCCTGAGGTCTGAGACGCGGCGGCGGCGGCTGGAGGGAGCCGCTGACAGAGGGGGCAGCGGCGGCCGGGAGATCCGTGGCACCCCAGGAAAGATTGGGGGCACGTGCCCCCCTAAAACAGGGCTAGCGACGCCCCTGTCCACCAGTATTTACAAAGGTACATATTAGTAAACATTGTCCAAGTGTTAAATGAGGGGATGAAATGTAAACTGCTTATAACAGAGTAATATGTAAGTGCACTACTTGTTTCATCCTAGCACCTACAAACTGCCCTGTAGCTCTATATTTAACCAAAAAATCAACAGAAAATAAACACAGAAAGCAACTCACTGTCAATTAAGTGCAACAAGGAAACAAATATTTTCTAGGCAGCGTCTTTAATCCAACACTTTTCTTTTTTTTTTCCTGATTGTCATCAGTTACTCCAAGGTGTTCTTTAATGACCTGAAGGTGCCACGGTGTGCAAACAAAATAGTATTCCAGCTTAACAAGTAGTGCGAGGTAGAGCATACTAGAGCTGGACTTTCTTGAACACAGGTATCTGGCCTGGAGAGCACTTTCAAATTGGTCCCATTATCACCCACAGCCAATGGACTGATGGTCCTCACCTGATGATGTGGAACTCCATTCATGCAGATGCGGGGAGGTGTGTAGTCCAGAGGAGTCCCAAGACTTACTTCGGATACAGATAAAACACACAGAGAGACCAGGAGCCCCTTATGGTGTAGGATACTAATGTCAAATTCTGGATAAATACAAAGTGATGAGGTACTCACAAAGGTGAGTTGCAAGACCAGCAACCACAGTATAAAAACAAGTGAGGAAATTTAGGCGCTCCATGCTTGGCTACCCAGACACTGCTTTATTTGATCTGAGGAAGCGATCTGTGCTTCGCGAAACGCGTTATAGTTTTTGTGTCTGATTATTAAAATGTCTTTGTTATATTGGCATTGCCCCTTGTTCTTAGAGGTAAGCCATTTTATATTTATTACATCCATGGTTATTTTTGGGGTCCCTTCTCCCTCCCAGTGACATTCATGCAGATGGCTGTGCAGGCATTGGAGATCAATAGTCTAATCTGATACTACCAGGAAGCAAATAGAGGCTTCACATGAGTCAGACTTTCCACTCTAGTAAATTCAAGCAGGTTGAAGTCAGTCATATTGAAATTGACCATTTACTTGTACAAAGCACATTCACTGATGATCCTTATTTCTCAGATAGCAACACTTCTAGCAATGAGCCCAGCAGTTGCAACGTCCTCTGTGCCTCTGTTACTATGAAAAATATCCTCTTTACGTCTCGAGGATCTTCAGTTCTTATTTTCTCAGAATTCTTTCCTGGTTTGCCAACCCCCAGTCCTTCTGAGATAAGAGGGTACAAAGTTATTTTGAGTGACTTGCTGTTCTTAAATCTTGCTCCCTCTTAAAAATGCAGGTAGACTGCAAAGATACAGTAGTAATTCCTCTAATAAACTGAGACAGACTGCTTACTGTCTGGTGTTCACACTCCACTACCTTGTATATATTTTAAAAGTGTTAATGTATTCCCAAGGTTAGAAAATAAAGCTATGGTCACCATGCAAATTGTAAGCAATAGTACAGGGTGGGCCATTTATATGGATACACCTTAATAAAATGGGAATGGTTGGTGATATTAACTTCCTGTTTGTGACATATTAGTATATGTGAGGGGGAAAACTTTTCAAGATGGGTGGTGACTATGGCAGCCATTTTGAAGTTGGCCATTTTGAATCCAACTTTTGTTTTTTCAATAAGAAGAGGGTCATGTGATCACATCAGACTTATTGGAAATTTCATAAGAAAAACAATGGTGTGCTTGGTTTTAACGTAACTTTATTCTTTCATGAGTTATTTACAAGTTTCTCTTTGTTTACAGCCATTGACATGTCGCCGAGATTAACACGTGAGGAGCGGATAGAAATTGTGTTGATGTCTGGTGAACGCAGTAACTGGGTCATTGCAGCAGATTTCAATGCAAGACACTCTATGAGACCACTCATCTCCCATGCTACAGCTAGCAAACTGCTTACTAAGTTTTGTGAAACTGGTTCAGTGTTGGATTTGCCAAAATGTGGACACATGGATTCTGTCACTAATGAAGAAACATCATTGACTGTCCTAGCTTCATTCAGCAAGAGTCCACTCTCCCCTGGAGAGTGGCATTAGTCGAACATCCCTTCGGCGGATATTAGCTATTCACAAATGGCACCCTTACAAACTCCAGCTACTGCAGCATCTCAACGAGGATGACCCAGATCGGCGCACTGAATTTGCAGAATGGGCAAAACAAAAATTGGAACAGGACCCTCAGTTTACTCTGAAGATTTTGTTCACTGATGAGGCAAACTTTTTGTGAATGGTGAAGCTAACAAACAAAACCACCTCTATTGGACTGACACTAACCCACATTGGATAGATCCCTCCAAGACTTTTGGAACAAAAAAAATTGATGGTATGGTGTGGTATATGGGGTACAAAGATAGTGGGGCCATTCTTCATCAATGGAAACCTCAAGGCCACTGAATATGTGAAATTGCTACATGATGATGTGTTTCCCTCTTTATGCACTGAAGCTGGCACGTTCCCTGAGTTTTTCCAGCAAGATGGTGCACCACCACATTATGGGTGTCAGGTCCGAGCATCCCTAGATGAACAGATTCCTGGAAAGTGGATTGGTCATCGTTGGCCAGTTGAATGGCCCCTAAGGTCTCCCAATCTGACCCCCTTAGACTTTTATCTTTGGGGTTGCATTGACAATCCAACACAATGGACAGCACATTTAACACATTTTATAAATGGTCAGATACTTGTAAATAACTCATGAAATAATAAAGTTATGTTAAAACCAAGCACACTATTGTTTTCCTTGTGAAATTCCCAACAAGTTTGATGTGTCACATGACCCTCTTGCTATTGAAAAAACAAATGTTGGATTCAAAATGGCAGACTTCAGATATACTAAAATAAATACAGGAGAAAAACTATATACTAGATATACTAATGAGCCACAAACAGGAAGTTAATATTACCAACCATTCCCATTTTATTAAGGTGTATCCATATAAATGGCCCACCCTGTAGTTCAAATGTGAAGACAATACATCCATTTATTTATTCTAAATTGTTGTACTTAATGCTTGGATATTATCTTTAAGAGGAACTGGTGCCCTGCCTTTTTTGCCTTCTCCTCACATTTGGACTCTTCAAGGGCAGTTTTTGGGATGCCGAAAAATCCCAGCAGGAGCATTTTATACAAATTCACTATTACAATGCTAACTCAAAAATTATTTCAACCTAATGCCTGGAATCTGATTTAATACAGAATAGAATGAAATGTAATATTGATGAAACGGTAATAGTCTTTACCTATTATTAGACACATTGTAAGAGACAAACATTGCCAGTGATAGTTCTGTGTCATGGGCAGGGCTGTGATTGATTTCTTAGGTCATGCAACGGCTGGTACTAATGTTACAATTTCTCTTGTCTCCTATAATAGAGGCTTCTCTTCCGTGGTGGCACTGGGGGCCAGTGTAATCTGCAGCAAGATTCCGGGCTTGGCACCCAGACAGAGGACTATCTGTCTCAACAGACCTGATGCTATCATCGTGATTGGAGAAGGAGCTCAGTTGGGGATCAATGAGTGTCAATTTCAGTTCAGACATGGACGATGGAACTGCTCTGCCCTGGGAGAAAGGACGGTGTTTGGGAAAGAGCTGAAAGTGGGTATGTTACTAATGACTTGATACTGTTCAGCTGACACCTCAGTAATTTTCCTAGCATTGAACAATAGCAGAGTTATCTGTCTGAGTCAGCCATCTGCAAAACTGGGCTTCATAGTGGGAAATCGGTCATCACAGAAGCTCTTAAGAGTCATTCTTCAAAGTCTTCTGTTTGGCTAGTAATGAGACTGCAACTTTAAAAGGAATGCAAACTTTTTATATATTTAAATGATATCAAATGCTGAAAGAGTTCATATTGTTTTTAATCGGTAGTTATGAAATATGAACTATTGTTATGTATTATCAGTATATATTTAATAACAGATATAAGACAAAAAGAAAATATTAAAAAAATGGAAGCTTTTTTTTCTTTGTCCTGCTTTTTTAATGAAATGTCATCTAAATACACTTGTAAGAATCTTGGTAACTTTACTTTAAATTTCTACTTCATTCAGCTTTTTAACCGCTTCACCACCAAGGGTTTTTCCCCTTAAACACCAAAGCAATAGCGCTCCTTCCCTTCAATTCCCTATAACTTTATTACTACTTATCACAACAAAACAATCAATATATCTTGTTTTTTTTAGCCAACAATTGGGCTTTCTTTGGGTGGTACTTTTTGGATAAGAATTATTTTACTCTAACTGCATTTTAATGGGAATAATAAGAAAAAAACTGAAAAAAATAAAATATTTCTCAGTTTTCGGCCATTATAGTTTTAAAATAACACATGCTACCATAATTAAAACCCACACATTTTATGTGCCCATTTGTCCCAGTTATTGCATTGTATAAAATGTTCCCCTAGTACAATGTATGCCAATATTTTTGGGGGAAATAAAAGATGCATTTTTTCAATTTTACGTCTATTTACAAGCCCATGATTTAAAAAATAACAGTAATACACCCTCTTGACATATTAAAAAGCTTCCGTCCCTAAGGTAACGATTTATGTTTTTTTATGTACATTTTTTTTTTAATACAAAAAGAAACCTGGGTACCATGAGAGACTGCGGAATGGAAAGAGTTAATTTTTAATGTAAATGTATGACTTTTTATTTAAAAAAATTGTATGTAGGTGTAATTTTACTATTTGGCCACAAGATGTCCTCATGCATTCCCTTCTGTTGCATACTATTAGCACGCTAAACAGGAAGCAGTGCGTGGATGTGTATGCATCGGCTTTTGTGAATGACGTGGCATCTCATTGATCACCGGCGCTCTTTCACACTGGGACTTGGATAAATGAATGGTAACTGCGTTCCCATTCACTCATCCCCCTTCACCGATCGGCAGTGGTATCGAGTGGGACCCCCCCGTTTCCTATTGTCATTTCCCATTGTGATGATTTATCCCAGATTTACCTTTTCTCTAATGCTAGGTACACACCATACAATTTTCTGGCAGATTTACCTGCCAGACCGATTATTTCCAACATGTCCGACCTGAATTTCGATCGATTTTTGGATTTTTATTCAGTTCTATGAAAATCGATCAAAAAAACGTTGAAAAAAAGACTAACAAAGCGTTTGGAAAATCGAAAAATCGATCGAAATTCAAATCGGACATGTTGGAAATAATTGATCTGGCATGTAAATCTGCCAGCAAATTGTATGGTGTGTACCTAGCACAATAGTGCATCAAGGTGGGGGTGGGTGGTGTGTGTGTGCATGGCTGATATTGTGGTAAAACCCCAACAGTGTGATGTAATGATCATGGCCGTAATCTATCTATACGTATTTACATCATATATATGGATCTCTTGAAATGTGTTTGTACATTTATATAAATGTATATCTTTCAAGTTGACAGGAGCCCCCCAAGTTTCTCAGGGCTCTTCTTCTCTTTGGCATGTAACACTGTCAGGAGCACACTCACTTCTTGATTACAACAAACTCTTCTCCTTTTTCTCTTTGGCCTGTAACGTTGGCAGGAGTGCACCTGTTTCTTGATTGCCACAATCTTTTTTCTTCTTCTTCTCTTTCATATGCAATGTTGGCAGGAGTGCACAAACCGTTTAATTACGAACAACTCTTCTTCTCCTTCTCTTTGGCATGTAACATTGACAGAGCCAGATTTGGACATTTTACTGCCCTAGGCCCACTGTCACCAACCCTGCAATTTTGTCCCGCACCTCAAATCGCTCGTCCTGTATACCACCCATCCTGTTTATGCCCCTGGTCCTGTGCTATCATCTTGTGCTCCTCCCATCATGTGTACTTTCCTGGCCCTGTGCTTGGGTGGAGCACAGCACAGGATGGGAGAACAGGATGTTTTCTCCATTGCTTGCCCTTGTGGAAGCAGGTCAGCCACAGATGGATTTGTGACTGCTGCAGTTTACATGTTTGGCAGTGTAAATGCATGCTACCCACCCCTTTCTTTTTGGTACCCTAGGCCTTGGCCTTTGTGGCCTTGCCTCAAATCCGGCCATGAACATTGGCACTTGGCAGGAATACACCTGCATCTTGAGCACAACAAACTCTTCTTCTTTTTGGCATGTAACATTAGCAGGAGTGCATCCGCGATCATGAGAAACTCTTTTTCTTTTATTTGGCATGTAATGCTGGCAGGAGCACCCACGTTTTGATCACATGGAAGCAGAATAGGCTGTGGACCCTGGTGATGACCGGTGGGACAAAAGCATTAATTAAAATACATTATGACAGCAGCAGGAGGAGTTGGTGGTACCACAGCTTTAATTAAATTAAGCAATGACAACAGCAGCAGGAGAAGTTGGTGGTAGCAGAATAGGCCGTTGAACCTGGTGGTGGAAACACAGCATTAATTAAATTACATTATGACAGCAGCGGCAGGAGGAGTTGTTAGCATGTTGATGGGAGACAGAAACTTGCTCACAGAAAAGGTCTTGTGTATCAAGGGCTGTCCCTCCACCATATGGGAAGCTGTGGAGGGTCCAGGAGTGGTTACTGTGGACTGGCTGGCGTCACTAGCCTCAATTTTGGAGGGAACAGTGAAAGGTTTTCTTTGTTTCTTGCTGGCTGCTGCTGCTGGACTCGCAGGAGGATAGAATGGTTCAACAGAAGGAGGTGGTGGTGCTGGTCTGCTGCTGCCTGCTAGCTTGAAGGGGTTGCAGCAGTCACTGTGGTTTGGGAGTGGGTGGTTTCAGCAGAGGTCTGTGGCAGCTGGCTTTTATGTCGACTGGAAGCCCTCCTCTGGACTCCATGATTTGGTGCTCCACCTGCCTCGTCTGAGCTGACATCAGAGACATTTGGAACAACAACAGGGTCAGCATCCTCATTTCTCCCTTCCTCCTCTGACTCCAGGACCTCTACTGCTGCAACATCAAAAACCACTGCAGATTGTGATTAACTGCCTGCCACCTTCTCCTCACATGGATCCTGACTCCTGTGACCAACGTGTAACAGGTAGTTGCTGCGGATGTCATCATCACCACCACAACCACCACGTTCCTACAGGTGACAGACTAGACAGAAGAGAATGTGCAGCGAGCACTCCTCCACCTACGGATCACCATCCTGCAGATCCTGCCCATCAGGTCCCAAGGTCTTTGCAGCCTCCAAAGCTACCTGCAACAAACTCCCTGAGGCTGGGCTGAAAACCAATGGGGTTTCTTCCAGTGAACTGGGGACAGTTGTGGTAGATTTGACCTGTGGTCTGCTGCTGTTTGCAGGATGGCAGAGAACTGTGTGAAACTGCCCTGCTACTGGGACATCAGCTCCACGACAACCTCAACATGGCTCACCTCAATGGTGGAACGATCCTGGGGGCAAAAAAGGCTGAAATGCACCTCTCCTCTCAGCTCCCTCCACAGTAGCTAAGCACCCACTGGCTGCTGGTGGACCAGCCAGGGAAGCGACAACTTAGTCCCTCCAGCCTCTGCCCCTGCCAGGCATTGTAAGTTATACAAAAAATTTTATTCAACAGTAAATGTGTGTAAATGAAATGTGTAGTGACTTAAACAGTGCAAACTGATTTGATGTCTGATAGAAGCAGGAAGATTTTCGTGCGGATCTAAACAACTTTACCACTAAACTATTTTCTCCACTAATCAAATATACTAAAACTAAACATAATAGGTCTTCTAAATACTTTTGTTTTTTTAAAAGGCAAGTAACGTACACAAACAGACAAGTAGTTATCTCCTCCTTGGGCTTCAAATACCACTTATATGCCGATGATACCCAAAACTATCGCTACACCCCCAATCTCTCCCCTCCACCATGGACAAGATCGCCTCCTGCTTTTAGACTATCTCCTCCTGGATGTCAGCTAGGTTCCTGAAGCTTAACTCCCTATTTTCCTGCCCCGTACTGCACCACCCCTCCCTGATAGTCATGTCACGCTCAACAACACCTCTATCTGCCCTACCTCCCAGGCCCACTGCCTGGGTGTCACCTTACACTCTGCTCTCTCAATTAACCCCCCCATCAAAAATGTTATCAGAGCCTACAATTTCCACCTTTGCAACATCTCCAAAATCCTCTCCTTTCTGACCCCAGCCACTACCAAGCTTCTCTTCCATGCCCTCATCATCTCCTGCCTTGACTATTACAATGCCCTACTGTCTGGCCTCCCTTTGAAATGAATTTCACCCCTTCAATCAGTCATGAATGCAGCAGCTAGACTCATCCATTCTTCCCATCGCTCTGCTTCCACTTCTCCCCTCTGCGAACCCCTACCGGCTCCCTATCTGCTTCAGGATCAGTTTTGCCAGGCCTACAAATCTGTGCACAAGACCTGCTCAACCAACATCTCTGAGCTTGTCTGCGGATATATACCTGCCCCTCTGGTCCTCCAATGATCTCCGCTTGACCGCCCCACGAATGTCTCACTCCCATGCCCGTCTACAGGACTTCTCAAGAGCCGCCACCGTATGGAACTCCCTTTCACCTCCCCTCAGACTTCCTCCTTCCTTCAACACTTTCAAGCACGCCCTCAAAACACATTTCTTTAAAATAGCCTACCCCCCATCTACCAAAATGTAACTCTCTTAGCTGAGCATCTTTTTCACAACCCTACTTTATACTTTATGTGTCCTTCCCCCACCCTTTAGATTGTAAGCCTTTGGCAGAGTCGTACCCCCCCCCCTCCTTTAGGGTGTCATTCTTGATCTTGAAACCCCAGCTATGACACCCTTACCATGGACTAACTCAGAATTGAATTGCTGGGTCTCTCAAAATTCAAATGATCATGCATCTTATACCCTGTTTGCATGCACAACCTTGTGCTATGTTGTATAACTGTTTGTTACCTTTCTTTCTGTCACTCCTTGTTTACATTGTATGTAGCCCTATATATTGTCCAGCGCTGCATAGTATTTTGGCGCTTTATAAATACAATAACTTACAGCGGTCCACGACCTCTTCCTTTCCAAAACCCTCACCACCCTCGCACTCACTGAGAGACGGCTTACCCCCTCTGACTCTGCTGCAGATGCTGCCCTCTCCTATGGGGGAGGACTGGGGGAGGGGTGGGTCTGCTCCTCTCCCCATTCTGCACCTTCCGTGTCCTCACCCCACCTCCCTCCCTACAATTTATATAATTTGAGACCTCTACCATCCCCTCCCAGCCATTGTTGTGGTCTTATATCGCCCTTCGTCGAGCTCCATTCCACACTTTCTCGACAACCTTGCCTCCTGGCTCCCACACTTCCTCTCATCTGACCTGGCGTCTCTTTGCCCCTTTCAACTCCCTGCTTAAACCCTCCCATCCACCCCACTCTCCATTTCCTCCCTCTCTGTCACAGAATTAGCAACCCACTTCACCAACAAAATTGTCTCCATTTGTTAGGAAATGTCCATCCTTCACGCGTCATCTTTAACCCCTTCCCATCCAGCTCCTCCTCCACCCTATGCTATCCACCCTATCCTCCCCTCACCTCCATCACTCCTACTACCATTGAGTAGTCAACCACCTACTGCAGACTTCCCATACTACTACCTCCCTCCTTCTGACTTACTCTGTCCTCACCTCCTGGATTTGTCCCCAGTCCTCACTGCCCTGTTTAACCTCTCCTTATCCACAGGCCCCTTCACATCAGACTTCAAGCAGGCCACTGCACTACCCCTGCTCAAGAAACCCTCCCTCGACCCCTCACTACCCTCCAACTACCACCCTATCTCCCTCCTTCCTTTTGCCTCAAAACTCCTTGAGCGTCTTGTTCACAAATGCCTGACCCAGTATCTCAATGCCAACTCACTGCTAGACCCACTGCAATCTGGATTGCGGCCTGCACACTCCACCAAAACACCTCTCACCAAGATGGTCAATGACCTTGCCTTAGCTAAAGCTGAAGTTAAGTACTCCTTCTACTCCTAATACTCCTAAATTTTAGCCTTTCACATTGTTAGGGGGTGTGGTTCGAGATAATGGCAATGAACAAATTACATGGCAAATATCAATCATTTCTTGATCTCTCTTTTATTTTCTAACATCTCACTTTGCACTGTATTGATTTATCCCCCCCCCCCCCCCCACACACACACACACACACACACACACACTACAATTTTTCCGTTCCTCTTTAAGTGACCCTGATTTCAAATATGCAGCATGATGAGATGAATATGTATATTTAGCACCTATATTATGTAGAACTTAACTTTCTGAATTGCTTTTCATTGCTTATCTCATTCTTGATATTAATTTTGCAAACAGTTTTGAAAATTATTCACTATTACTGACATGACTTGAGATATGTAATGCATTGTGGAACTCTCAAGTAAAACAGTCTACATAGTCAATACATCAATATTGAAAATAAAGAACTATAGTTCACCATCAGAGGTGCCTTTTATGTGATTTCATCTGAGTTAATTTACTGCATGCTTCTTATTATTTGCTATTCATCTTATTGCATTTTGTTTCTTTGTCTAGTTTAAATTCTGTGACTCCTTTCAGTATCTGAGCCTCACAATGGCATATTTTAACTTTCTTTGTTGGTCAATTTTTCACGCATTTTTCTGTGTGTTAATACATCTTTGGATGTCTCAATTGACTCATCTCCATTGAAATCTCTACAAACCTCTTGCAGGGACTTATTATCAGGCACTATTGATACTTTGACAGTTCTCATGGTTTTACAAAGGTCTCCCAGCTAATTATGATGATATCTATACATATTGAAGACATCACTGCACTGATTGTTGTTTGAGTGATTTCATTTAAGAACTACAGTTGGTCTTGTTTCATATTATGTCTTTACAACTGTGGGCTTTTTGTGTGTGTTTTCTCTTTTTCCCACAATCTTAATCCTGCTGGTAGGTTAATTGGTATCTAAGAAAGAGAGAGAGAGAGAGAGAGAGAGAGAAAGAGAGAGAGAGAGAGAGTGTGTGTGTGTGTGTGTGTGTGTCTGTGTCTCTGTGTGTGTGTGTGTGTGTGCGCGTGTGCGTGTGTGTGTGTGTGCGTGTGCGTGTGTGTGTGTGTGTGTGTGTGTGTGTGTGTGTGTGTGTGTGAAAAAGAGGGAGAAGGGAACTGTTTTGCTCACTGTTTTCATAATAAAGTTGGCCAGCCTTGGTGAACTATTACATAATAGTCACTCTGGACTGGTTCCTCAATATATGGGGATAGAGAGGAGCTGGTAATTCTAGTAACCATCTTGGTTTTGGCAGGCAACTTACTGGACGTTTAAATCCTGTAGTGTATGCCACTTATGCAATATAACAAATGAGACATGTGACCTCTCAGTAACCACAGTATCTTTGGACTGTAGCTTGCTTTTAAGATTAGTTTCGTTACTGAACACACTGTTGCTCTGCTGAATTTATTCAGTAATGCATATCAGTGTGTGATATGCAGGGATATGAGACAGTGCATAGGCAGCACACTTATGTTCGACAACACAGTGTTGCATGCATTTTGACTGGGAAGCAGAGGTGTTTCATGCAGTATTATTATTTTTATTTATAAAGCCCCAACATCTTCCTTGCACAGTACAAAACAAATATTGGGGAACATAGATACACAAGAAGTTAAAAGAGAGAAGGTCCTTGCCCTTGCGAGCTTACAATCTAGAAGGTAATGTGGTGGAGATACTAGGGAGTAGTATAGTTGAATGGGTCAGCTCTTCAGTAGAGCGCAACTTAGGTACCATGCACAAAAGAGGGTAATGTGAACAAACTGACAGACTTAGTGCCAGGGACAGTGTATGCACACAGGATACGCTGTAAAGGCACCATTGTGCATCCGTCACTGGTGTGAACTTAGCCTAAATCTGAAACTGAATGTTGTTACATTGTTTACAAGCTCAGCATCCATATTGTATTTTGTGAATGATTCTAACAAATCCCTTTCACTTTTACATAACATGAGCCAGGTCTAAAAGTAATGAATGGGGGATGCAGTGCGGTGGTGTAAGAAGTAAGAATCACCAAGACTATAACACCCGTTTGTTCTACTTCATTGCATTTACTGAGAAAAAGACACCTGGGCCTCTTCCTGTTAATCTCTGATGAGGTCTTCTCTACAAAGAAGTGCTCCATTTTCTTTCAATGAAAGGATCAAAATCATTCTTGAAAGAGTGGGCATCTGCATACCCTAATGAGCCATGGACCATCTTTTCTATACATCTTAGTATGACAATGAATAGTGATGAAAACTGAAGGCAGTGATGTTACCCAAACTGTTTTCATTCCCACCTCTTAAGATTCCCATTCCATTTCAATTTCACATTCTCCTTTCTGAAGCCCCCTCTATAGAGTGTTGGCTAACCCTGGGTCATGAGAGATATAATGACCTAACCCTTGGCTTTTTTTTTCTAAGACACTCTTTTGCCAACAGTTTGAGTTTACGTTATACTAGCAAACGTATACTAGTTTATTTAAAAGAATGCTGATTCAAAATAGATGTAGAAATGATTATGGAGACTTATGTGTGTTCATCTGTAAAACATCTTTGTTTTTTGAAAACAGCAACATTTTCATGAAAACATATTTTTCCAGTTGTAACTACTTAAAATCTTTTAGTGTTGTACAGTATAATATTAGGTTTTAAGATCCCGATTGGAATTTCATGGATATCCCCATTAGAGAAAAGCATGCTGTTTTCTAATTGTTAAACGTTTATCACTAAAAACAGTGATGCATAATAACACCCAGGGCTATGCTTTGATTGGTCTGTAGCTCTGGCTAGCTAGTACCTTTATGTATTCCTCCAGTACTTAACCTATTTTGGTTCCTGGACGTAGTTTCTACGTCCAGGAACCATGCGCGCTACCGCTCGCTCCCGCGGCCAATCGCGCGCGTGCACGCGCACTCCCGGCCGCAGATTCGGTAGCCAGGGAATAAATGTATCGGGCTACGGTGCCCGATCATTGATTCCTCTCCCCCGCTGAAAAAGCGACAGCTTCTCTCAGAAGCTGCGCCTTTTCTGGCCGTTCCCTTCTCGATGCGTCACTGTAAGCGTATGTTACGCTTAGAGTGACGTCATGTAAACAAACTCATGGCCGCCATCTTGTGTCCAAAAAGTAATACTACACCTGTAAAAAAAAATTTTTTTAAATTAACACACATTTACATTATAAATCTATTGTTTACATCCCACCCTCCCAAAACTACCCAAATAAAATGTTTACAATAAAAAAAAAAAACCATTACAATAAAAAAAAATGTAAATATTTACCTAAGGGTCTAAACTTTTTAAATATCAATGTAAAGATGAAATATTTCTATATTTTTTTTATTTTAAACTTGTAAATAGTGATAGATGCAAAACGGAAAAAATGCACCTTTATTTCCAAATAAAATATTGTCGCCATACATTGTGATAGGGACATAATTTTAACAGTGTTATACCCGGGACATATGGGCAAATACAATACGCGAGTTTTAATTATGGAGGCATGTATTATTTTAAAACTATAATGGCTGAAAACTGAGAAATAATGATTTTTTTCCGTTTTTTCTTATGCTTCCTGTTAAAATGCATTTACAGTAAAGTGGCTCTTAGCAAAATGTACCCCCCAAAGAAAGCCTAATTGGTGGCGGAAAAAACAAGATATAGATCAGTGCATTGTGATAAGTAGTGATAAAGTTATAGGCTAATGAATGGGAGGTGAACATTTCTCACGTGAAAACGACGGAACCTGAATGGGTTAATGAAGGACTTTGGGTCTTATTTATAAACCATTGATAAATGACACTTTATAACTTTGCAGGTTTATGCCATATATTGCAGTTGATTTTTCACCGTTTTTTTTAAAAAGTGAAAAATAACTGAGAGGGGTGATATAATGTAAGAAAAAAAAAACAACAACATCCTTTCAAATACATTAGTATGGTTCTTCTTAAAGAATGCACGAGGCAAATAAAAAAGTCATATTTACTTACCTGGGGCTTCCTCCTGCCCCCAGAAGCCTATGTCCTCAATTCACTAAGCTTATCTCCTGTCTTTAATAACTTTTCTAGAGTTGTTACCACGGTGATAAGGCATGTAGTATGCAGGAAACATTTTACCTCAGGCAAACCTAAAGTTAACTCTTCTGTCTTTAAAGAGACTCTGTAACAAATTTTTCAGCCTTAGTTCTTCTATCCTATAAGTTCCTATGCCTGTTCTAATCTGCTCTGGCTTACTGCAGTCTTTCCTAACTGCACTGTCTCTGTAATAAATCAATGTATCTTTCCTCTGTCCTGTTTGTCGGGCTAAAGCTTGATTGTGTGGAATGTGCAGGGCTGCTTGTGATTGGTAGAAGCGATACACACCCTCTGCAGGCCCCCTGCACACTCTGAATGACTCATACATTATGCTTAGCTGAGCCTATTAGAAGCTGGTTAGTTTGTTTGTAAACACTGCCTAAAACTGTTAATTACAAGCCAGGATTGCAGCAGAGAGTGGCAGAAACTGCACAGAGGGGCACAGGAGAAAATAATGAATAGAATGGTATGCTTTTTATTGTAATAATATTAGAGTACAGATTCTCTTTAAGTTAACTCTTCAATCCTTAAAATAACTCCAGAGTTAAAGACAGGCTGTTTATTAACCGCGTGTGAAAATAACTACAGAGGAGGTAAATTAACGACAGAGGAGGTAAAATAACTACAGAGGAGGTAACTTAACTACAGAGGAGGTAACTTAACGAATGAAGAGATAAGATAACTCTCTCTTATGTGGAGGTAAGTTTTCTATTGCCTTATTATCTCCAGCATGATCTCAGTGAATTGAGGCCTATGTGTCCCTCGCCACAGCTCTGCTCTCAGTCAGTCTCCTGGGGTCCTCTCCGTTGCAGTCGCCAACCTGCCAGGTCGGCGGCTTCTGCACAGACATAAGCTACTGCGCCTGGGCAGAACACTCCCTGCTATGGGAGCACGACTGTGAGTGGCGCAGCTGTGTGCTCACGAATGTGCAGAAGCTGCAGACCTGGACGGATAAAAAACTATTTTTTTATCCTCCCAAATATCTTCCCGGAGCGGCGGCGATGTAAATATTTACCTCTTGGCTCCAGCGCAGACGCAGTATCCGCTCTCTGCATGGAGATAGGCGGCGTCAGGCTGCTCTAAGCGCAGGTGCAAGTCTCCTGTGCCTGCGCAGTACAGTGGACCCGGCGGAGATCAGAAATTTTCGCTTATCTCCGTGGGAAAAACCGCAACAGCGCCCCCGCTGGAGCCAGAAAAGGTAAATATTGCACAGCCCGACAATTGTCACCTGCCCGTTCTGTGGGCTGCAGCGAGACCGCCGTGGGACACAGGAGGACGGGGGAAGCCTCAATAGAGTCCAGAGGCTTCCCCTACTGAGGTGAGTACCCCCCAGGGGAACTTTTTTTCAGTACAGGTTTTCTTTAAACAAATACAAGGCACTCTTCATTTAGTTAAGAAAAAGTTCTTCCTACTGGTGTTTGCACATAGCTAACTGCAAATTTGCTAAACTAAGTTTCCCTCAGTTTACAGCAACATTTTTTGTGGTCTCATATAACACAGGCAAGGTTAGCAATTTCTTGCTTCCTAATAGTAATAATAATAATTATTATTATTATTCAAAATAGATAGAAAAGGGTGGCAGCCGCCAGGTTTGTTAATGGAATGAAAGGCTTGCTTTACAGTTATGTAAATATTGTTTATATTATCTGAGGTAAGGATCTGTTAGCTTATGTTGGCAGTTTATCTGAGGCCAGATACACATGAGCCAATATTCACATCTGATTAAAGAATGAATTCTGCTGCAGACCAATCAAGAACACATCATACGTTATTGCTTACTTGGTTGTTTTGTGATCAGACATACTGGCAATTATTGATTGTTCTTGCACATGTGTACATTTGCAGCTGACCAATCAATATATGCAGGAATCTGGACTTTTTCTTAAAGAGTAACTGTCAGGCTGCAGAAGCTAATTTAAACCTCTATTCTCCTGTGTTAAACAGTTTAGAAGGAAGCTCAAAAGCCATTAGTGAAGATAAACATTTCAGTTACCTTTGATGTGTGCTTATCTTAGTCTGTTATAGACCCATAAAGACGCAAGCCGCAGCTAAACTGCAAAGCATTCTGGGGCCCTCCCCTCGGCTGCTAATGAGACGGTACAGCAGCTTGTGTAATCAGTCCAGAGCGTAGCACTGATAAATCTCCGGGCAGACTACACTGCAGGAGTCAGCTATTGTTCCTAGCCACATGGCTCATTAATATTCACTGCACACCGTGTTGTTCAAGAACGAGCTTATCTGTGACCAGAAGCAGGCAGGACATGACGACACATTTGGCTTCACAAACATGGAGCCTGCCATGAGCTGTCAGGAGCATCTATCTCTGCATATACTATATACAAATTCTGTGAAATCCAAACGTGGACAGTGAAATGCATATGTAATGTAAGTACAGCCAATCTTTAGCTACTGATATATGTGTTTATTTTCTCTGAGACCCTATACCTAACAGCTCCTCTTTAAGGTAAAGTATCAGTGGGAAAAGTGAATGGACACATGCACTGTGCAGTGTTTTGCTTTCCTGATCAATCAAACACCAATTGGTGGAATGCACAAACACCTGAGAAGTTGGCTTCATATCTTGTCATGTGTCATCATTAGATGACTAATGATAACATAGAAATGAAGCTTTTGTCTTCTCCGATACCTTTCTGCCTTCTACATTACCTTCCTGGCAAGGAGATAAATGGTTTATTAATTAAGAGGAACAGATAAGTATTTTTTTATTCAAAATTAAAATGTAATTTGTTGATATGTAGACCTGATTTAGTAATCATAGATATATTTAGAAAGTAGAGGAGCACATCAAGCTATAAGAACATACATCTATATTTTTGTCTTTTTAGAATCTTACATCGTCGGAATAATGAGTATCATCAGCAGACCCTTCATACTCACAGTACCGGCAATGGCAGAGGCTAAGTTGCAGAGTGGTTGACAGCTGTTCCACACTGTATTACAAGCACTTAATTTTGTCCCTATGAAGCACTACAACACAAAACAGCTGTTGACCTTTCTAAACCCAGCCACTGCTGGCATATGTACTGTGAGTGTGAATAATCTTCAGTCACTGTGACTCTGGTTATTCCTTAAAGAGAATCTGTACTCTGAAATTCTTACAATAAAAAGCATACCATTCTATTCATTATGTGCTCCTGGTCCCCTCTGTGCTGTTTCTGCCATTCTCTGCTGCAAACCTGGCTTGTAATTGCCAGTTTTAGGCAGTGTTTACAAACAAACTAACCAGCTTCTAATAGGCTCAGCTAAGCAGAGTGTGTTAGTCACACAGAGCCTGCAGGGGGTGTGTACAGCTTCTAGCTAATCACAAGCAGCCCTGCACATTCCAGTCTGACTGCCTCAGCCTGACTGTGCCGACTATAGAGAGAAGATTAGATCATATAACAGAGATAACACAGCTACTGTGCAATTAGGAAAAGCTGCAGTAAGCCAGACCACATTAGAAAAGGCATAGGAACTTATAGCATAGAAGAAATAAAGATAAACAATTTGTTACAGAGTCTCTTTAAATGCACTGGCGTAACTATCTTCCCGCAGCCCCAGTAGTCATGTTAAACTGGAGTTTTATCGGCATTGCAAAAGATGGAAAATTCCTGTTTTAAATTCTAATTGTTGTAATTGATTCCTACCACACACAGCACATCATTTTTTTTTATAGATTTTAGTAGGAAAATCAATCAATACTGATTGACCACTGCTCCTGCCCCGCCCCGAGCTACAGAAATTTTCTGTCCTTTCCAATAGATTTTGATCAAAATTAGATCGGAATTGGGTTGATTGGACATGTTGGTGCAATACATTTTGAACGGATATATCCGTCCAGATAGAGAGAAGTGGTTAAGGAGTCTAACACCTGGAGGGGGGCATGGTGGAGTGGGATACATGCCAAAAGTCCCTCGGAAAATTACATATTTGAGACAGAGTAGGGTTACAATCCCTAAAGGGCAGAAATCACATTGCATTGCAAAATTGGAGGCATAAATTGCTTTAAAACATCTTGCGTGTGTATACATCAATCAGGTAGATAGAAGAGGATGGTAGAACTGCAAGGCCCAGCAGTTACTGTGGCCTGGCCTGTATGCAGTGTAAGTGTAACTCACACAGATATCAGTAACAGAAGCAGTAGCAAGCTAAGCACAGCTTATGATAGATAGTGTGCTGGCTTGCTTGCAATATAGATAGAAGAGTATAGTAGAACTACACAGCCCAGCAATAACTGTGGCTTGTATGCAGTGTGACCAGTGTCTCAAAAATAGAACAATATATAAAGGGCTTTTGTTTTGGGGTGCTTTCAGCAACAAACAGAAGCCCCTAGCTAACTGTCCGTCTCTGCAGCAATGTCCCAGATGTCTTCCTTCCTCTCACTACGGCAGCCGCACCAGACTGAGAACATGGCGATCGCTGCTGCGTTTTTATGGGGGGGGGGGGGGGGGGTCCGTGGGTGAGTGCAGCCTGATTGGCTGCCATTTGTCTGCTGACTGTGATGTAGGGCAGAGTTCCCCAACCCTGTCCTCAAGGCCCACCAACAGTGCATGTTTTGCAGGAAACCGCACACAATCACAGGTGAGGTAATTAGTGTCTCAGCAGAGCTGATTAACCACCTCTCTGGATTTCCACAAAACATGCACTGTTGGTGGGCCTTGAGGACAGGGTTGGGGAACTCTGATGTAGGGTGTCAAAGTTTAGCCCAATGACGAGGTATAGGGGGCAGATTGAACCACCCTATCTGTTGGCTACCCTCCGCGGACGTGAACAGCTGATGTTCACCAGGAACTGTCCGCTGGCGAACCATTCAGGCCATCTCTAGTCACCACGTGTGTTTGTCCACAAAAAGTGTGTTTTGCACTGCAGGACAATGTAATTAAACATAGAAAACATGCATTGAGTCTGGAGGAAAGGCAACTGCCCAGTTTTTGTCTGCACAACCAAAAAAAAAAAACAAACCTTTCCATTTAACAGCTTATTGATTTAGATTTAGATCTCTTTCCATCTGCCCTAACCCTAACTCTTACTTTACCCTCACACTATACCTAATTCTAACCTACCCTTTGGTCCTATCTATAATTCTAACTTACCCCTCTTAACCCTCCAGCTTTTTTTATAATTGACCTACCCTTTTGCCCTGCGACTAACTTTAGCCTCCCCTCTACTTAATACTGACCACCAGCTTCTACCTTGCGACTTATGCTTACTTTGCTTATGAAAAAATAGGAACTAGCACCACTAAACCATTAAAGGTAAGTATAAACCTAGCTGTGCTAAGGGCATGAGCGACGCCAATGTACAGAGAAAAAGAAAAAGTAGCCCTACAAGCACCACACTAGACAATTAATTAAAGATTCTATACAAAATCATCTTTATTATAACATCAATAAATTAAAAACAAGTAAAAACAACAACAACATGGGTCTGAGGTCCCAAGTAAATCAATTATACACTTGCACTGGTAATTTAATAAAGGGTTAATCCAGCGGTGCAGAGTGAATAAATAAATAAATAATCTCTCTCAGAGTACAAACAAGGATTACATTAAAATTCAAGGCGAATGGTATCAATAATATCTCAAAAAAGATGATAAATCTAGTGCAAAATAACAATGAGGTACTCCTAGAAAAAAGTGACAATGCGCAAAGTGGAAAAGGGAAAGCCAATAGGGCAATATATAGTGTACTGAAAAAATGACAGCAATAAATGCAGGCAATACACAAATCTGTGAAAAGTGCAAAATAGTGCATAGGATGCGCCAAAGGAGGTAAAGGTGCTGGTAACCAGCCGCAATACTCACTTTGCTGCATACATTACAAAATGTAACATCCCGGTGTGGGCTTTGCGAGATCTGCTGTCATACTCACGTGGCTTTGCTCCGTCCTTAGCGTCTTCCGTGTGTGGTCCCGTCCCTGCACTGGCGTCCTCTGATCTCTGTGCACGCGCGTTGCTGGCTGTGGTTTAACGACGGCGGCCGGGGGCCTGTGTACATTGGCACGGAATGGCATCAGACCTTGCGTACGCATGCACGGGGTTTTGGCGGGCATTCGTGCGTATGCGTGGCGTTCGAGATTAGGCGCCAAAGTGCAGTCCTGCCCCTATAAAAGGCCTGCTTTCCCAGCAGCTAGTGCTGTTCGCTCTGACAGCTAGTGTGTGGTTCGCCTTCTAGCCCTCGAGCTCTGGCCAGCCTTCTTGCTTGTTTGATCTGCCGTTGTGACCCGGATTGCCTGACTACTCCTTGATCTGCTACCCCTGGTTTGACCCTCTGCCTGAATCTTGACTACGCTTGTCTGCCACCTGCCTGACCACTGCCTGAATCTCGACTATGCCTGCCTGCCGCCTGCCCCGACCATTGCTTGGATTTCGACTACGCCTGCCTGCCGCCTGCCCTGACCATTGCCTGGATCTCAACTATGCCTGCCTGCTGACTCCCCCGACCACTGCCTGAATCTCGACTAAGCTTGCTTGCCGCCTGCCCTGACTCTTGCCTGGAACTTGACTACGCCTATTGGATACTCTACACTGAGGTGTCACTGTTCTCTCAACCACCAGCTGAGATTATCCCAGTAGTGACCTGTTGCACACTAGGCAGCTAAGTCCAGCTTTCCCGTTAGGGGTTTGTTGGTGAACACCCGTGGACGCTTAGATTCCATTACTGGGTAACATCTCCTTCGGTGGAAGAGTCAACAGCGGCCGAAGCCTTAACAGATACAAACAGCCAAGATATGGACACCTCAGGAGTATCAAATGGTTCTGAATTCTCCCCTATGGATCAACTATGTAATCAGATTGTGGAGCTCCGGATTTCTGTGCAACAGGTTCAGCAGGGTTATATCCAAAATGCAGGATCAGATTCAAGCTAGGGTACCTGCTGCGGGCATAGTTTCACCGACCAAGCTGTCTTTTCCCGCGCCAGAACCCAAGATTCCATTGCCTGAGGGATTTTCAGGAGATCGAGGGAAATTTAGACAGTTCAAGAGTGCCTGCCTTCTTCACTTCTTTCTGCTTCCTCTGACTTTTGCATCTGAGTCTATTAAGGTGGGAACAGTCATTTTCCTCTTGCAAGGAGAGCTGCAGGCTTGGGCTGTGCAGCTCAGAGATCAGCAACATGCCTCTCTTAACTCCCTGGAGTGGTTTTGTACTGTGCTTGCTGAACTATATGACGACCCGGGGGCAAGCCGCATCCGCAGAATCTGCTCTTCAATCTCTTCGACAAGGCAGGCGCCCAGTGGAAGAGTATGTCACTGATTTCCGCCAGTGGAGTACAGACACACAGTGGAATGATGCAACTTTAAAATGTCAATTCCGGTTGGGCCTCTTTGACTCGCTCAAAGACGAACTGGCTTGTGTAGGTATTCCTAATACTCTACAAGAACTGATTAAATTAGCCATCCAGATCGATCGTCGGTTAAGAGAAAGAGAGAGCCGTTTGGAGAAAAAATCTATTAACCCTTCGCACTCTCGCATGCAAATGTTCAAACAAATGCATTCACAGGTTCACTCATCCAGGCACAACTGTTATCCCTACAGCTAAGTTAAAAGCGGGGGTTTTAGTTCACAGAAGAATGCATTCTTATGCTTAGTCACCTATACTGCGCAGAAGTACCCAGGTAAACATAGGTGTCCTATCTCTGGCCCTGTAACATGCATAGTGCAGACATGCAAACACATTCATTGCATCAAACCTATCAATGGATTAGGAGCACACATCCTGACGTCCTCTCCTGGGACAGACAATGCATCTTGGCATTAAGCTAAATACAACAATTTGGGGAGCACCATCCATAACATTGGTACAGTCCTATCTATAATTTTGGAGGAACCCTGACATGTGCAGAATGGCCAATAAGATACAATATTACACAAAAAGACACCAGCTATGGCCTCAATGAACCGCACCACATCAGACATGAATCATATAGAAAAAAGTTACATCCTTTATTTATCAATCCACAAACAATTAAAACATACTTAAAAACAGGTGGGGAATAGCATGTAAACCCAGATTGTCGGAGAACCGGCAGGAATTTGAAGTGCTAATATTGTGTGTGACACACCACTAAGGGTGTGAACCATAATTGGTGACACACTGATGTAATGAGTGAACGTTGGGGCTGCAAAATACACAGCATAAATAGCAAAAACAAGGGACCAAAGTGCAAAGTGCATACAACAATGTATAATTAAACAACAATCATGAAAAAACACACATAAAACCACTGAGGTGATCACTGTATAACCGGATGTAATACAGTGGAATAACAAACAACAACTGATCAATATCAAACCAATGTTCAGATAGAGTGAAGGAGAAATCCCCTGAAAATGTAAGGCAAGTAAAGAGTAGTGATAGACAAGTTAGTGAAACATGTACCCAATAAAGTGAAGAAACCTACCAGTAATGAAGTAGCTCCACAGGTCCCCCACCGCTGCTATCGCGATTCGCCACGTTATGTGGCTTTCTCAAAGCTACTGTGTTACCTCCTGCAGCCATTTTATCCTAATCCAAGAGGAGGGGAGGAGGGAATGGACGCCCGAACGTAGCGTGGCCACGCTACTGCCTCCATCACTCCACGCTGCTGAGCAGCGTGAGAGCTCTGTCGGCTCCCGTACCTATGGTGGCCACATTGTGGCCAAAAAAGTATAACACGTACGTTCGTACGTAACTCTAGAGTAAACATACGCATAGGCGCCATCTAGAGTCTAAAAATAGACTGCAGGTTTTAAAGCATGAAATAATACAAACCTGCAAGACTATATTAACTATGTGCACACCCACCCCATCTACTGGCTGCAAAAAAGAACTACACGTACTCTATGTAAAAAGAATGAAAGGGAAAGACAAAGGATAAAGGAAATGTAGTATAAAGAAAAAATTATAAGGAACATTTGTATTATTATTTCCTTATCTATACATTACCACAGTACTGGATAAGAGCGCAACAACCAATTGGTACATGGGTACATTACAAATGACCTCAAACTGGTCAGATAAATCAAGGCTACTCCCAAGATAAAATAATAACTGTCGGAACCACATTATCATGTTTAAACAATAGCAAACTATGTAGATAATGTACAATTAAATAAGCACATGCAATCCTGAATTTAGAACGTCCAAGTGGACCAGTCCATATAAGAAACACTGCATAGACAATCCAACATCCTCTTCAGGGCCCCTGGTGCTCCCTCCATGTATTTTCAGAGCATGCTCGGCCACAGGGGTAAGGTTCTTCCCCTCAATCCAATCCCTCTCCGCCAACCGGATTGTTGACCAGTGCTTTTGAATCCGAATTCGACACAGCCTCCATTTCTCTAGGGACTTGGGGTCATGGTCGCCTCTTGATATTGATTTGTGGATCACGGCATCTTTCCTTCATCCAATGATGGGCGATTGTGGATGTTTTCATTTCACTGCATCATATTTAATGTGTTATTTCTAGTTGCAGATTATACACATGATCATTTTGGACAGTATACATCCCTTATCTCTGTCTGAAGTAAGGAAGAATCTCTGACAGGACTTCTCTACAGATTCTGGACCCCTGAAGAGGATGTTGGATTGTCTATGCAGTGTTTCTTATATGGACTGGTCCACTTGGACGTTCTAAATTCAGGATTGCATGTGCTTATTTAATTGTACATTATCTACATAGTTTGCTATTGTTTAAACATGATAATGTGGTTCCGACAGTTATTATTTTATCTTGGGAGTAGCCTTGATTTATCTGACCAGTTTGAGGTCATTTGTAATGTACCCATGTACCAATTGGTTGTTGCGCTCTTATCCAGTACTGTGGTAATGTATAGATAAGGAAATAATAATACAAATGTTCCTTATAATTTTTTCTTTATACTACATTTCCTTTATCCTTTGTCTTTCCCTTTCATTCTTTTTACATAGAGTACGTGTAGTTCTTTTTTGCAGCCAGTAGATGGGGTGGGTGTGCACATAGTTAATATAGTCTTGCAGGTTTGTATTATTTCATGCTTTAAAACCTGCAGTCTATTTTTAGACTCTAGATGGCGCCTATGCGTATGTTTACTCTAGAGTTACGTACGAACGTACGTGTTATACTTTTTTGGCCACAATGTGGCCACCATAGGTACGGGAGCCGACAGAGCTCTCACGCTGCTCAGCAGCGTGGAGTGATGGAGGCAGTAGCGTGGCCACGCTACATTCGGGCGTCCATTCCCTCCTCCCCTCCTCTTGGATTAGGATAAAATGGCTGCAGGAGGTAACACAGTAGCTTTGAGAAAGCCACATAACGTGGCGAATCGCGATAGCAGCGGTGGGGGACCCGTGGAGCTACTTCATTACTGGTAGGTTTCTTCACTTTATTGAGTACATGTTTCACTAACTTGTCTATCACTACTCTTTACTTGCCTTACATTTTCAGGGGATTTCTCCTTCACTCTATCTGAACATTGGTTTGATATTGATCAGTTGTTGTTTGTTATTCCACTGTATTACATCCGGTTATACAGTGATCACCTCAGTGGTTTTATGTGTGTTTTTTCATGATTGTTGTTTAATTATACATTGTTGTATGCACTTTGCACTTTGGTCCCTTGTTTTTGCTATTTATGCTGTGTATTTTGCAGCCCCAACGTTCACTCATTACATCAGTGTGTCACCAATTATGGTTCACACCCTTAGTGGTGTGTCACACACAATATTAGCACTTCAAATTCCTGCCGGTTCTCCGACAATCTGGGTTTACATGCTATTCCCCACCTGTTTTTAAGTATGTTTTAATTGTTTGTGGATTGATAAATAAAGGATGTAACTTTTTTCTATATGATTCATGTCTGATGTGGTGCGGTTCATTGAGGCCATAGCTGGTGTCTTTTTGTGTAATAAATGCATCTTGGCAATCGCACAAGGGAGCTAACATTATGTGTCCATGTGCACCATGCACATACACCAGCATAAGCTGTGTGCATGCTGACAAACACATACAGGGGAAGGAGGGAGTGCACTGAATTAGACCCTAGCCACAGGGGTCAGTAACAAGAAAAAAATACATATATCCAGGCACATCGCCTCTAGTTAGGACATTAAATAAATTATTAAGGAAAGGGAGGTGCTGAAGGGGGTGTGGCTAGAAAACAGCAAAAATCTATTAACCCTTCACACTCAGAAGTTTGGAGAAGTCAGGAGTTTTTAAACCCACATGGAGCCCACCCGCTCCAGCCATTTCACCAAGTCCAGGGATCAGTAGTCCTTCCTCTTCATCAGAAGATCCTGAACCAATGCAGATTGGGTTAACTCGGTCTTCACTAACAACTGAGGAACGTCAACGCCGACGTGCTCCCAATATATGTCTCTATTGTGGAGCTGCAGGTCATTTCCTTCAAACCTGTCCTGTGAGGCCTCCAAGTAAGTCTACAGTAAGTTAAGACCAATTCCTGCACTCCTCTTTGGGATCTTCAGTTCATGTTTCCCTATCTCTTTCTTTGCAGGGTCCAGGAGGAATGATCGAACTTAAAGCGATTATCGACTCTGGAGCTTGCTCTTGTTTTCTTGATTACAACTTAGCCCAACAACTTCATCTGCCAGTTCGAAACAAGAGCAGAATTCTACATGTGCAGTTAGCCGATGGATCGGCCATCAGCTCTGGGCCCATTAAACAAGAAACTTTCCCTTAACTGGTTACCCTCTCCTTTGGACATCAGGAGTATCTCAGTTTTGATCTTCCTCCTTCTCCGTTATTTCCTGTGATTCTGGGCATACCATGGTTACAGGCATATAATCCCAGAATTGATTGGACCACTGACAGGACTACCTTCTCATCACAATATTGTGCTTGTTTCTGCGTTCCTCAGATTGGACGTTTTTTGTGCATCAGTTCAGTGATTAAGACCATGATTCCTGCTTGTTATCATGATTTCCTGGGCGTCTTTGACGAAAGAGCAGCTGATACTTTACCCCCACATCAAGTTTATGACTGCCCTATAGAACTCCTTCCTGACTCCGAAATTCCATTTGGGCATATCTTCCCTTTATCTGATCCAGAAACTAAAGCTCTGAAAGATTACACTGAAGAGAATCTTCGGAAATGCTTTATTACGCATTCTACCTCACCAGCAGGCGCAGGCATATTCTTTGTCGAAAAGAAAGATGGAAATCTCAGACCTTGTATTGACTACCGGGCATTAAATAAGTTTACTATCAAGAACAGGTATTCTTTGCCCCTAGTACCCGATCTCTTCCAACGTCTTCGCACTGCCAAGGTATTTTCCAAGCTGGACCTCCGGGGGGCGTACAATTTAGTATGTATCAGAAAAGGGGATGAGTGGAAAACAGCATTTTGTTCCCGCTTCGGACATTATGAGTACCTATTGATGCCTTTTGGGTTGTGTAATGCCCCGGCAACCTTTCAACAGCTTGTAAATGATATCTTCAGGGATTTTCTTGACACTTTTATGATTGTTTACTTAGAATGACATCCTTATCTACTCTTCTTCTTTGGAGGAACATCAAGAGCATGTTAAGAAAGTGCTAGGACAACTCAGAGTTCATGGTCTTTATGCAAAACCTGCGAAGTGTGAATTTGAAAAATCTAGCGTCCAGTTTCTGGGTTTCCATATTTCACCTGAGGGTATAGCCATGGATCCATCGAATATTTCCGCTATTCTAGACTGACCAGTTCATAATGATAAAAAAGGATACAGAGATTCATTGGCTTTGCTAACTTTTATCGGAAATTTATAAAGGACTTCTCGGCAGTGGTGGCTCCTATCACTCAACTCACGAAAGCTCATGTGCCCTTCTGTTGGACCCCTGAGGCACAAAGAGCTTTTGAGCAGTTAAAGACTCTGTTTACATATGCTCCAATTCTCCACCATGCAGATCCTGCTCAACTGTTCATGTTAGAGGTGGATGCTTCTGAAATGGCCGTAGGTGCAGTTCTTTCCCAACGCTTCGGCCCAAAAGATCTCCTTTACCCAGTGGCCTTTTTTTTCCAGGAAACTGAGTGGTGCTGAAAAGAACTACGACATTGGAGATCGGGAACTACTGGCAATTAAACTGGCATTGGAAGAATGGCACTATTTACTGGAGGGTGTTCAACATCCATTCATCATTTATACCGATCATCGGAATCTGGAATATCTCCATACTGCGAAATGTCTCCGTCCAAGGCAAGCCAGGGGGGCATTGTTTTTTTCCAGATTTGAGTTCCACTTAACCTACCGACCTGGCTCCGAGAACATGAAAGCAGACGCTCTTTCAAGAATGTACCCGGGAGAAGTCTATCCTCAGGCATCTGACATAATTCTCTCCTCACGACACTTCCTGTTAATTCAGACAGATATAGTATCCCAAATCAAACAAGTATCGGCCTCTTGGCAACCTGATCCTTCGTTAGGTCTTCAGCTCTGGGATGGGTTATTTATGCATGAAGAAAACATCTTTGTTCCAGAAACACTAAGATGCTCTGTCTTACAGTTGTATCATGATCATAAGTTGGCCGGTCATGGTGGTATGGCTAAAACGATAGACTTACTTCAGAGGAGTTTTTGGTGGCCTAGCTTAAAAAAGGACTGTTGTGAGTATATATATCATCCTGTTTGATATGCGCAAGGTCTAAAAGTCTTAGATCCAAGCCTTGGGGTTTATTATCTCCACTTCCCATCCTGTCCCGCCCATGGGACATGATTGCTATGGATTTTATTGTGGAATTACCATCTTCTTCTGGTTTCACTGTAATTCTTGTAGTGGTGGATCGTCTCACCAAAATGGCTCACTTCATCCCGTTAAGATCTATACCTTCTGCGGCAATTACAGCTGAAGTTTTCATCAAGGATGTAGTAAGGCTTCATGGGCTGCCATCTGACATTGTCTCAGACAAAGGGGTGCAATTTACCTCTATATTCTGGCAAGAGTTGTGTAAGAGGTTGGAAATCCGTTCTTCATTAACTTCAGGTTATCATCTACAGTCCAATGGACAGACAGAAATAACTAATCAGACTTTGGAACAGTATCTTCGTTGCTTCTCTTCAGTTGCTCAGGATGATTGGTCTTCTTTGCTCCCTGTTGCAGAATTTGTTAGTATTAACAGTATTCACTCTTCTACAGGACAATCTCCATTTTTAGCCAACTTTGGGTTCCATCCTACAATATTCCTAGATATTAAGATGCAGTCTCGAGTTCCGGAGGTTCAGGAAAGAATGAAATGGCTTATTGAAAATTTTAAACTGCTTCAGGAAAATATTCAGCAGGCTTTGGCAAGAATGAAGACGCAGGCCGATAAGAAGAGAAGGGAGAGTCCCGATTTCAGAGTGGGTGATCAAGTCTGGTTGTCTACCACTAATCCTGAATTGCGTTGCCCCTCGAAAAAATTGATGGCCTAAATTCATCGGTCCTTTCTCTATTGTGAAGAAGATTAATGAGGTCGCTTTTAAAGTTGCTTTATCGGACTCGATAAAGGTACATCCAGTGTTTCATGTCTCCTGTTTAAAGGCAGTGGTTCCGGATAAGTTCCCTGAAAGGTCGGTTAGTCAGCCTCAGTCGGTCTTGGTTGATGGTGAGGAGGAATTCGAGGTGGAGAGGATTTTTGATTGCAGGAGACGGGGAAGATCAGTTCAGTATCTCATTAAGTGGAGAGGTTTTGGAGGAAAACTCCTGGGAACCAGCACGGAACGTTCACGCACCTAGATTGGTCAGAATATGTCATAGACAGCACCAAGAAAAACCCTATCCTGAAGGCATTCGGAGACTGCCCGTGGGGGGCAGTGTCATACTCACGTGGCTCTGCTCCGTCCTCGACGTCTTCCGTGTGTGGTCCCGTCCCTGCACTGGCGTCCTCTGGTCTCTGTGTGCGCACGCGTTGCCAGCTGTGGTTTAGCGACGGCGGCCGGGGGCGTGCGTACATTCGTACGGAATGGCATCAGACCTTGTGTACGCATGCGCGGGGTTTTGGCGGGCATTCGTGCGTATGCGTGGCGTTCGAGATTAGGCGCCAAAGTGCAGTCCTGCCCCTATAAAAGGCCTGCTTTCCCAGCAGCCAGTGCTGTTCGTTCTGACAGCTAGTGTGTGGTTCGCCTGCTAGCCCTCGAGCTCTGGCCAGCCTTCTTGCTTGATTGATCTTCCATTGTGACCTGGTTTGCCTGACTACTCCTTGGTCTGCTACCCCTGGTTTGACCCTCTGCCTGAATCTTGACTACACCTGTCTGCCGCCTGCCCGACCACTGCCTGGATCTCGACTACGCCTGCGTGCCCCGACCATTGCCTGGATCTCGACTACGCCTGCCTGCCGCCTGCTCCGGCCATTGCCTGGATCTTGACTACGCCTGGCTGCCGCCTGCCATGATCACTGCCTGAATCTCGACTAAGCTTGCTTGCCGTCTGCCCTGACTCTTGTCTGGAACTTGACTACGCCTATTGGATACGCTACACTGAGGTGTCACTGTTCTCTCAACCACCAGCTGAGATTATCTCAGTAGTGACCTGGTGCACACTAGGCAGCTAAGTCCAGCTTTCCCGTGGCCAAAGCCTTAACATCTGCACAAATTTGCTAGCCTAGGGTCCTTTTACACTTAATCAGTTGCTCTCAGTTATAACTGAAAGAAAAATGATTTTCAAAGTAATGCCCATGTTTTCCTATGGCACCTTTCACACTTAACACATTTTAACTGAAATCTTCTTCCCAATGCACTGCTATGAAAAAAACGAGTACCAACACGTACTAACGCGTACTAACGCACACTAACGCATACCAACTGATTAGTAAAAAAACAGAAACAAAAAAACATGTCCAATAAATCTCTTGAGCTTCTCTATTCCCAGATCCAGATTGATGTAAAGCCCTTAGGCCTCTTGCACACTGCATGCATTTTCGATTCCGATTCCGCTTTTTAATCGTTTTTTACCTCCGATTCCGATTTTTAATCTTTACTGCATGCTGCGTTTTTTGATCCTTTTTTCTGTTGAATGTATTCAGGGAAAATCGGAATTGAAAATTCGGATTCGGAAACGGAATCGGAATCAGAATCAGAAAACGGATTTGCAGTGTGCAGGGAGCCTTAGTGATCACAACCTAATGCCCCTACCACAGTGTCGGGCCAGTTTTGGGGGAGCCGTTCAGCTTTTCAGCATGTTTTTGTATGTGGAGAGAATCATGAAGAGAGCATAACTTTTTAAACTGGGATTCCAGTGTTGCAAGAGATGGTCAATGAGATACTACAGTAATAATTACAAATTTTCTGTTAAAGATCGCGCTGTGACCAGGAAAATGACGCCTGTGGGTTCTTTCTTCCTCCCCTCTGCCACGCGGCACATGTCATAGTTCACTGCATGGGACTATGATGAGCGGCAGAGGGAGGAAGACATTAGAGGAAACAGAGCCTGCGCATGCACTGTACGGACCCACAGATGTAATTTTCCGGGTCACAGCACGACTTTTTGTAGGAGTCATGGTTTTAATAGAATTGAGAGCGGGAATACCTGGACGCAGAGAAATTAAGAAAGGGGCTGGTGAGTGTATACTCCTCCTCATATAGATGTGGGTATGCTTAAAAGCATACCCAGCGCCCCTGCTCAGTGTCCCTTTAATTTTGTATTAATTGTGTACAAATTCATACAGCTTGGAATTTACCAAATCAAATGCAGAAGCTCATTATTTTATTTGTTCCAATTCCAAACTGCATAAATTTGCATACAATTAACATACATTTCGAATCAACTCAAACATGTTACCAACTTATTATTTATATTTATTGCTTATTATTTAGTAATTGGGTTAATTAGAATATTTGTATGTTGTTTTTCCCTCTTAGTATTGTCACCAATGAAATGTGTTTTTCTAAAGAAACATTTAAAGGTATCTGTAATAAATAATCATATTCTGTAAGATAGATTCAATAACTTGGAAATGCTTCCTGGTATTTTCCAGCCTTGTGCCTGCTAAATGAACTGATTCAGCTTACTGGAGCATTTGACTAGGCTGTTGTGCCTTTCTTTTGATGTACTCACAAATTGATGGGACTGGCACAGTGATTTTTGATGCTCTGATATCCTTGGCTTGCTTGCTGGATGTGTTGCCATCTAATCCTATAGACCAGTGAGCAGTCTAGATTAGAGTTCAGAAGAGCACAGCTTACCATACCAGTCTCAGCAGTATTCCTGTCATTATTATTAGACTTTATTTGTAGAGTGTAAATAAATCAAGCTGGGTGTGTATTCATTAATAGTGATGTAGCAATTTTTCTGCAAAATGCGAACCACCATAGACTTCAATGGGCAGGTGAATTTTAAAACCTACAGGGACTGTTTCTGGTCACAAAAGTGATGGAAAAGTTGTTTCAAGGGGCCTAACACCTAGACAGTGGCATGCCGGAGGGGGATCCATGGCAAAGTCCCACCAAAAATTACGTAGTTGACGCAGAGTTGTGGTTTAATCTGTAAAGGGCAAAAATCGCAGTACATTCCTAAATTTGAGTAATTATGTTCTTTAAAATGTCCGCTGTGCGTAAACGGCAATATGGTAGTGTAAGGGTTAGGCCCAGTTCACACTGACAGATGAAACGCTGTATTTAACGAAACACAAGCAACCGCAAAGAGCTTTAGTGATAACATCGGGTAAGCAAATAATTGTTTTTGCCGGTTGACACCTCCAGGACATAAATATTAAGTCCTCTCGGTGGCAATCTTTGTGTAGTGGTTTGTAGTGGCCACTGTGCTTGTGCACACATTCGAGAGAGTGCAGGCAATTGTGGTTTTCCAGGCCCTGTGGTCGGGCTGAGTTAGTTTAAGTGACCAGTTTAAGTGACAGTTAAGTGACCAAAAAAACACTGATTCTGCACTGAGGCCTTATACAGGGGGCAGTAGTGGATACTAGATGCCAGTAGTGGCGGTGAAGGATTATTGGATTATGGGCAGTGCACTACTAGGACCAGCAGACCTGTCTCTAACAGCTAACATGTGCACTGGACGCACAGAATTTCAATATAACAATATCAAGAAAAAGAAAAACAGCCCTTACAAGGGCGATTGATTTATCAAGTTGGTGCACTTCTAGGACCTGTGTCCAACAGCTAATGGGTGCACTGGACACACAGAGTTGCAATATAACAATAGCAAGATAAAGAAAAACAGCCTTTAGAAGGGTGAACTACTGTAGCACTAAGCACTGACTGCACCTATCTGCTACAGCTAAAGTGCACTGTGTGGACACACTGAACAGCAATATCACAGGATCAAAACATAGCCTTTAGAAGGGCTCTTGGGGTTATGTAGATGGTAAATTGGTACTGTAGCAGCAAGAAACTTCACAAGGGACACAGAACACAGGCCTAACTAACGCTTTCCCTAATAGCAGTACAGCTCTGTCCCTAGTCTCCTTCACAGCAGCCACAGTCAGAGTGTAAAATGGCTCCTGTGCTGGCTCTCTGATAGGTGGTGGTGGGGGATGGTCCAGGTTGGAGGGATATCTGATTGGCTGCCATGTGTCTGCTGACTCTGGGGTGAGGGGTAAATTTTTGGCTCCATTATAATGTATAGGGGGCAAATTATACACGCCATGGACTTGATTCACAAAGCGGTGCTAACTGTTAGCACGCCTGTGAAAACCCCCTTAGCACATCTAAACGAGCTTTTTGCGTGTAAAACTTTACGCGCGTAAAACTTTACGCGCGCACTGCACAGAGCGCAGGGTGCTCCGCGCAAAGTGCCCATTAAAGCCTATGGGACTTAGCGCGCATAGGACTTTGCGCGCGTAAAACTTTGCACACGCAAAGTTAGCGCGCGATCTGATTGAGAAAACTGGCGCTAACCTACTTAGCACCCTGGTTAGCACGTCTAAAGACTTTAGACGTGCTAAGTAGGTTAGCACCGCTTTGTGAATCAAGCCCTATATGTTCGTGAATCGACGCAAACGCGAACACGCGTTGTTTGCCGTGAACTATTCACTGAGCGAACAGACCAGGCCATCTCTATTAACTAAGGGGGTGTTGTTTAGAATAATGAGACTCTGAGGATTGCTTCCAATGAGATTTTATTGTGATATTGACATATATTTATAGAATGATGATAAATGACGATAAACAGGAAGAATTGAACAGTATGTCGTTTTCTCCAAAAGCATTTAACTGAATGTGATGCTCTTACACCACCAGATAGAGCAAGAGGCTGTTTACACTTGTCCTTTGGTAAAAAGCATGCAATTGTATGCATGCAATTTTCTGCATTTGCTATTTTTTTTCTTTCATTTTTTTTTGCACTGTTTTAATTTTTAATTTGTATGTATTTGGAGGCAAACATTTACATTGTGATTTTTTGGTGAATATAAATTAAGCACATTTACATGAAAAAAAATCTAGCATCACATGCAAATTTTTATACAAAACATGTTTCTTTATGCAAGTTCTCTGCAATCTCATTGATTCATTGATTGCATTGAAACACAAATTACGTATGAAAAAGCGGACTTGCTGTCCAACCTTTAAATGCAGAAAATAGGCAAATGCAAATTTGCACATAATTGGAAGTACAATGAGATGCCATTGAGATACACTACAACTTCAACAACAACACAACATTTGTAAAGCGCTTTTCTCAGATAGGTCAAAGTGCATAAGCTTGTCTCACATCAGTGCATAGAGATGTGTACTGGGGAAAAAGGACAACTATCAAAGTTAAGTAAAATTCTAAATGCCACATATATTTCCAGTAATTACTAGCAAATAGCAATACAAAGGGGGCTTAGATGCTTTCTTTGCGCTGAAAAACATCCATGGCTACAATTACTAGGTAATGCCCAGTAATGCTGATCCAGGGATTTTATCTGCTTGCTATCTGGAGTCGGGAAGGAATTTTTTCCCTTTTGGGGCTAATTGGACCATGCCTTGTAAGGGTTTTTCGCTTTCCTCTGGATTAACAAGGATATGTGAGGGAGCAGGCTGGTGTTGTACTTGTTCTCTGATTGAACTTGATGGACGTAAGTCTTTTTTCAACCCAAATAACTATGTAACAAATGGTTCTTTCATCTTTTCACGTTTTATGTGAAGAAAATATGACATTTACAGAGAATAGTTTTCACTGTGGGCATTACTATGGAGGACTGTGTCCAGCACATCCAGTATAAAGAAACAATCTTAACTGGCTGTAATCCTGTGAGTAAAATGTGTTCAGAGTGATAGAAAGCAGAAATATAGCTTCCAATAGGTGTGTAAATAACTCATCAGCTGCAGCTCTGTGTGGCTGATCCTGTGTTTCTCTTTCTCTGCATTGCAGTGTAAAGTAAACAGTTTACAGACAGGAAGAGCTCACTGACTGGGAGGGGTGGAAGCATCCAAGTAAGGAATAATGTACAGGTCCTTCTCTTCATATCCTTTCTCTGTAGCTGACAAATCCCTCGGCTGTTCTCATATAATCTGTCAGAAAGCAGTATGTGTGTGTGTGTGAGCAGAAACAAACAATAAAGCATTTGTCTATGAATAGTGACAGAGAAGTGGAACCTATCTACATGGTATAGCTCTAGCCTCTAGCCTGACGCTGACACAAAATGTTACAAACAGCTTAAAAACAAAGCATTTTTTTCATTCAAGCTGTGATGAGAGACCTCTGAAAAGCTTTCTATTGTTGCTGGCTAAAAGTACTATAGGTATGTGGGGTTTACAGAAGGTCAGTTTCTTTGATAGTTGTTCTTTAAGTGAACATAAATCCCAGACTAAACAGTTGGCTTTTCAGTTTTGATTTAAACATCTCCAGGTGGAGCTGTCTCGATAAAGTTTAGCAAGGTATTCTAGAGCAGTGCTGTCCAACTGGCGGCCCGCGGGCCGCATCCGGCCCGCCAGGCCTCCTGTTGCGGCCCGCTCCTCTCCCCGGGATGCAGGCATGGTGTGCGCTATGGGCACCATGCCTGCTCCCTCTTGTGTGGCCTCTCCTGTGTCCCCGCTGCCTCACAGCTCACTAGCTCACTAGCTCAGACCTCACAGATCGCGGCGACTGAGGCTAACAGAGTGCGCATATTACCCGCACGGAGTACGTCACATGCGGAAGTAAAATCAGTCACTTCCGCATGTGACGTTCTGCCGCGCGGGTGTTATGCGCGCGCTCTGCTTGTTTCAGTCACCGCGATCTGTGAGGTCTGAGCTAGTGAGCTGTGAGGCAGCGGCAGCGGGGCACAGGAGAGAGGTAACGGGCGAGGCAATGGGGGAAACGCCTGTCACTCTCACTGGGGGGCACCTGTCACTCTCACTGGGGGGCACCTGTCACTCTCACTGGGGGGCACCTGTCACTCTCACTGGGGGAACACCTGTCACTCTCACTGGGGGGCACCTGTCACTCTCACTGGGGGGCACCTGTCACGCTCACTGGGGGGCACCTGTCACTCTCACTGGGGGGCACCTGTCACTCTCACTGGGGGGCACCTGTCACTCTCACTGGGGGGCACCTGTCACTCTCACTGGGGGAACAACTGTCACTCTCACTGAATTTGTCTTGTTGGGGGCCTCAAGATTGCTGATTTTGTCTTGTTGGGGGCCTCAAGATTGCTGATTTTGTCTTGTTGGGGGCCTCAAGATTGCTGAATTTGTCTTGTTGGGGGCCTCATGATTGCTGAATTTGTCTTGTTGGGGGTCACATGATTGCGAACTGTGAGACTATGGAAAAGCTGAATCGTCATCATGAAACAATAGCGTTAAACCTACTTTTTTAGCTTTTTAAAACGGAAAATAAAACTGGGAGGTTCTAAAAAAACCCCACATTTTTCAGGAGTAGGATGGATGAAATTGTTTATCTTCACAGTTTATTTTCAACTTGGATTTTCCATAATGTTCATGTATGCGTTAAAACCTTTGTATGTAGTTTAAATTGCTGTTGCCACTTTGCGATAGATAAGTGACTTTTGGGTTGCAGTTTGGACACTCGGCCTCCAAAAGGTTCACCACCACTGTCCTAATCTAATGTCCCACATTGCTAAATTCATGTAAATTTGTCTCCACCTGTGGCCACACCCGCATTCTGGTCCATGGCCACACCCATTTTTCGGCGCGCCGCTCTACGCTCAACGGCACCCTTGTGGTTTTTGGCGCGCTGCGCGCGCCACACATCTTCACCACCATCTTAAATTGCATTTTGTGGAAAGTGCTGCCAATCTAATTGTCCTTTAATTGCATTTTTTTCCTGGGGGGGGGGGGGGGGTCTGCGACTCTAGCAAGAACCTTCGGCCCTCCGCCATGGGGTCTGAAAAAGAAATGGCCCTCCATGCCCATGAAGTTGGACAGCACTGTTCTAGAGGGTAGGGGCAGTATAACAGAAAGCTCTGGCTCCAAAGGTTTTAGTTGGACTCCTGGGGTAGTCAAGTTATTGGATTCTTTTGATCTGAGGTTGTGGGAGGTGTGACACAGTTGCATCAAATATTTCAGGTATCCAGGGTCTACATCTACTGCAAAGGCATTTTCACAGTTTTGCAAATCGCATGCAAATTGTAATGTGTGACCCCTGCCTAACTCTTTCTGCATGACTGACATAATTTCTGTATTTCTAGGTGTTGCAGAATCTTATGATTTTACTGCAGAGGAGTTCAAAGGGTCATAGCTCTGATTGTTTTATAGTTTAAAATGCAGAGTGTAGTTTGTAAATTGCAATTATAAGAGAATGGTGCAATGTTATAAAATATAATGAAAAATAAAAATATGAGACTCTTTTCTTTGCTGCTAAGGTTCTATTAATTATCTGTACTACTCATACAATTCATTATATATTTTTTTTTCTTCAGTGTCACTTTAATGAAGTGGCAAATACTGGGGAATTTCTGCAAGAATCATTCATTGCAAACATAGGGCCTGATTCATCAAGCTAAAGCAGCGCAACTTAGTGTGCAGTAGTGCTCGCTAATCCATGCTTTACATAGCAGGGCTCGCTGCTATGTTGGTTCGTGCCTTCCCTAAGTTATGCCCATAGTTTCCTTAGCTAGTAACTTTCGATGCGGGCGGTCCTGTGAAGTATTGCGGTTCCTGTGAAGTATCGCTACCGCGATACTTCACTAACAGCCACTGCTATGACAATTAACATGTTAATTGTCATAGTAGCTTTCATAAACCGCACGGGCCGGTCCTTGATCGGGTCAATCGTTTAGAGTCAGAAACTCGGTCTCGCTGTCGCTTTGCACATAGATGCTCCTATGTGGATTCGCAATCTATAAACCGACTAGCCGAGAGGAGCGCCCTGACTCCAAAGAATTCACCACACACGTACAATTCAAATACTTGCCACCATATGTGAGTCAGCACATGACTGTAAATATATTAGCACACTGCGAACACTGTAAGTTAACCTTTAGCTGTATGCAGGGATCAGCGCCAGATCTGTCTATCTGTGCCCGATTCAAGCATACGGGTTATAAATACAAGATACTCTAGAACACAAGGTAACGTTTTTGGAGGAGTAAGTACGATGGTGTATGTTCAGGAACTGGTCATAACCGTAAAACGATTTTTAAACGTTTTAATCACAGAAATGCATTACACACATTTACATACACCAATTAACATATACACACAAAGCTTACAATAAAAGGGAATAATTGTGAAAGGTTTACTTAGCCGAAATGCAGTCTGTGTGGGGATATTTCCTTCTGGGAAAATAAATGCAAAGTCCTTGGTTTCAGAATCCTTTAGGTATATTTTGTAATCCAAGCAGATGTTACAGTTCCAAGATGGCCACTAACCACATGGTCCTCTGGTTAGCAGCAGCAGGCTCTCGTGAAGATGGGATTTGGAGGACTGAAGTCCGCCTGCTGGCAATGTGCTTTTGATTAAGCTGGTTTGGGGGTGTGGCAATTCCTGCCCCATCTAAATTACCCACCAATGACAGTCCACCTCCTCCTAGGAGGATTTTGAGCTTAAATTGTAAAACACTGTAACTCATAAACTATACATGTCATATGTAGGTGGATAGCAGATTCATACTTGTCAGAAAATACCAATTAATATGACATCTTATCTAAAATAATGATATATATATATATATATATATATGCAATAAAAATATGTGCAATAGAGATAATCCTGTATGCACCTTTCTACACACTCATCACTCATACACCCCTCACTCATACATGGGCAGTGTGCTGATGAGCTATATAGAAAAAGGGGGAGGAAATCAATAAATAAATGAAATTGTATTTATATGGATAGAAATATCTTCCAAACAATTTTAAAATCCTAGAGAAATATACTATTTCCAAGTCTTATCGGAAAATTGAACAGAATAGGTAGTCTCCCACCTCTCAAATATGCATACAAGTCTCTTATTGAACCTCATTTCTTATGTCCGGTCCCTCCACAAAGGTAGCTATAAAAAGAGAACAGAGAGAAGAGTCCGCACTCACTGATACAGTAGCCACCTATATGTGCACGGACCCAGCCGCAGTAAAGCACAGCCACTCCAATGTGGCTCCTCGTTTAGACTTACTGACTCCGCCGCTGTAAAAGTCACTTCAACCCGTCTTCCAGGCTTCTCCGCTCAGTCAGTCTGATGTTACACGGTAGCCGGTCCTGATGGCTCAGCTTTGCGCTCCCTGCGGCATAAGCCGCTTCTGCTTCCGGTTTCAAGTTCAAACAGTGACGCTGCTTCCTTCCTTGCGTCTCACCGGCCACTTCCTTGCGCTCCAGCTGTCTTCACTCGTAACGTTATGCGGAGATGTATGCGTATTGCTATGCACAGTTAGGAGTCCTGCTTCCAATTAGATCTTATGGGGCGCCCCAAATCGATCCTATTAACATGTTTCGACACTCACGGGTGCAGTTTAATGGGGAGGGTGCAGCTGCATTGGGGGAGAAGATGGCTAAATGGTTGGAGGTGATTTTAAACTAGGATGTGGGGGGAGGCAGGAGGATAAAGTCTCAATACGTAGACAAGATAAGGTAAAAAGACAGTGGGAGCCTAACATTATGGGGGGTGGAGAGGGGGGTGGGGACAGTGTAAAGATTAAGGAGGTTGGTAAAACTTCAAGTAGCTCATTTCATGTAAACAAAATTGGTAAATGTGGTGGTAAAAATATAAAGTGCATGATAACCAATGCTCGGAGCCTTGCAAATAAAATAGACGAACTAGAGTTCATTCTGAATGACAAAGGCTATGACATTGTGGGAATAACCGAGACATGGATGGATGAAAGCCATGACTGGATAGCTAATTTAGAGGGATTCAATGTGTTTAGGAAGGATAGAAAATGGAAAAAAGGTGGAGGGGTTTGTCTCTTTGTTAAGAATACTTTTACAGCTGTCAACGATGAGATGGAGGAAAATTGCGAAGATATGGAGTCCGTTTGGGTAAATATTTATGGTGGAAATAAAAGTTGCCAATTGCTTATTGGGGTATGCTACAGGCCACCTCACATTAATGAAGCTGCAGAACTGCGATTACTACAGCAGATTGAAAAAGCTACTACAAGGGGAGGACACTGAAGGGAAATGGCAAGCTTTTAAACTTATTCTCAATCAATATTGTATTATGTATATCCCATATAGAAACAAAATGTCTAGGCATAAAAAAAGGCCTCTATGGATGAATAGAAAGGTTAGAGATAAAATAAAGGAAAAGAGGAAAAAGAATGCCTATAAGTGTGAGAGATCGCGGAAAAGCCGCCGCATGTACTGGCAGTAAGGTGGCTGTTTCCGCGTCCAACGCGGCGGTTTGCACGCGGCAGCATGCGTCTGGTGTGGCTGGGTCTGTTAGTTCACACAGATGGATGGAGAGCTACGTGCACGCACGCCAGAAGCCAGGACCTGTATACCAGCAGCAGAGGTATCAGCTGATCCGGACAATCAGTTGATTCCTGCTGGACTCCTGATTGGCTGAGTGGCTCGGGCGGGGCGGCAGAGTCCTGCAACTATAAATACAGCTTGCTTGTCAGTTGCTGGTTGTCTGCCATTGCGAACACTTAAGTGGGAGCATTCAGACCATAGTCAGATCCTACAGTGTGTTTGAACCAGGTGGACCTGGGAATTCACACTGAGCCAGATTACTTTTGTTTATCATTGTATTAATATTGTTATTCAGACTAGTTCCAGGGTGTAGAGACCACGGACCTCGCACCCAAGACTAGGGAACTGGATTGTCATTTGTGTTATACTCCAGACTAGTTCCAGGGTGCTGAGACCACGGACCTCGCACCCAAGACTAGGGAACTGTATTATCATTTGTGTTATACTCCAGACTAGTTCCAGGGTGCTGATACCACGGAACTCGCACCCAAGACTAGGGAATTGCATTATCATTTGTGTTAGTCTCCAGACCTGCTTGTGACACCCATCTTCCAGGGGTCACTAGCCACCGGGTCTTCTTGCTATCCAGCCTGACTCCGCCCCTTGGAGAGTCCAGGCTGCTGGAAGGTTCCTGTACTCTCAACAGCAGTATTGCTCATACTGCCTGCTATCACCTGTTCACAGGTGCATCACTCAAAGTATTACTGTTACACCAAACACTCACACTATATAGGTGTCCAGAGGTTAGCAATATATCTGTATTATCGATGATTCTGCAGATCATCAATAATCGGGTATATATCTGCATTCTTGGTGATACTGCAGATCACCAATAATCAGATTCTCTCTGTGTGCTGACACCAATCGTTACAGAATGGCAGACCCAGACCAAATGGACGCACTGTATAGGCATGTTGAAGTCCTGACTACCGCGGTAAACAATCTTTCCGGGGTAGTTTTGAACCAACAGACCCAGATCAGCCAGATATTTGGGGTTATTCAGGAACTTCAATCAGCTATAAACTCAGTGCGATCTCCTCCTAGCACAGACATACGTATGCCTGTACCCGAAAGGTTTTCTGGTCACAGATCTGACTTTCAGAACTTTAGAAATAGAGTGTTATCATACTTTGAGTTGAGGCCTAATTCATCTGGAACCGTGGCACAGAGAATTACGTTTATTAAGACTCTGTTGTCAGGGGATTCCCAGACCTGGGCATATAATCTCCAGCCAGGAGATGGGGCTTTGACCTCGGTTGAGGCATTTTTTAAAGCCATGGCTATAATTTACGATGATCTGGACATTGCCTCTACCGCTGAGCGGAAGCTCAAGACGTTTGGGCAAGGCAAGGATCCGGTCGAAAATTACGCAACAGAGTTCAGGAAGTGGGCAGTTTCTCCGAGATGGGGCTCATTTGCACTGTTGGACTGTTTTTTGGCAGGGTTGTCGGATGCAGTTTATGATGTGATGATTGGACATCCTGAGCCCAAATCTGTAGACGAGGCAATTTCGTTGGCCATACAGATAGATCGCCATTTGCACTACCAGAGACAGGTTCGTGGTAGGAATGCTAGAAGGTCTGTCTTACACGACTCCTCTCGATCTCCATCACCCGCAGACGAACTGATGCAAATCGGGTATTCAGAGTTGAGTCAGGTGAAAAAGACTCACAGAGGGCCAAGAAAACGCAATCTAGATGGTGCTAAGGGGCCAAGAGAATGTTGCCATCTGGGGTTGGTCAACACCATAGGCGAGCAGTCTTTTTCTTTAAACAATGATCGTCTGCTCCTTCCCTGCTCTATTACATGGGAGGGTCAGACTAGTTCCGCAGAAGCCGTTTTGGACTCCGGTTCTGCAGCAAACCTCATTGATTAGGATTTTGTTAAAAAATTGGGGATACCTTTGTTCCCGCTTGACCGACAGATTCTGGTCACTGCAGTGGATGACTCTCCGTTGCAGAGTAGTCAATCTCTTCTTCAAACCCCTTTATTCTCATGTTGTTTAGGGGCAGTGCATAAAGAGAGATTGCAGTTCCTGGTTATGCCCATGGCAACCTCCACCATTGTTCTTGGTATGCCCTGGTTGCAACTCCACTCCCCACAGATCGACTGGGCTTCAGGTCACTTACTGGAATGGTCAGCCTATTGCCATCAGAATTGCTTGGAGAGAATGGCAGTTTGTGCTACCAAGATACAGGTGGGAGGGGTGGCAGAGCAGGTCAAAGCAGAAACTTTAGTTATAAGTTCCGAGCCTGAGATCGGCCTACCTCGTAAGGTGGTCAGGGCACCTGCGGAGACGGTGAAGGACTGGATGCCTAATCTGGGCCCTTGCCAGCGAGACATTCTAGAGGGTAAAACTTCTCGTCAGACCTCACCGGGTAAATTACAACATTTGCCAGGGCCAGGGAAACCCCGGACTCAGAAAGGTCAGACTAGTAGAAGGAAGTCTGTAAAGTGGGAGTTTTCCCCAGGGGACATGGTGTACGTATCCTCGCAGCATGGGGCCCTGAAGCGATTGTCAACCAAATTGGGTCCTACATTCATAGGACCATTCCCAGTGACCAGGAGAGTTAATTTTGTCACCTATTCTGTCGATCTCTCAGGCAGTATGGGAGGTGTAAGATCACTCCATGTGTCTCTATTGAAGCCGACAGTGCACATGGATTCCCCTCCCTCCCTGTGATGGTAAAAGATCAATCGGAATGCGAGACCAAGAAGATTCTAGACCCACATTCGGGGAACCCGGTTGGGAAGTGTCCGGAGTCCACTCCTCAGGGGGGGGTTACTGTGAGAGATCGCGGAAAAGCCGCCGCATGTACTGGCAGTAAGGCAGCTGTTTCCGCGTCCAACGCGGCAGTTTGCACGCGGCAGCATGCGTTTGGTGTGGCTGGGTCTGTTAGTTCACACAGATGGATGGAGAGCTACGCGCGCGCGCGCGCGCGTCAGAAGCCAGGACCTTTATACCAGGAGCAGAGGTATCAGCTGATCCGGACAATCAGCTGATTCCTGCTGGACTCCTGATTGGCTGAGTGGCTCGGGCGGGGCGGCAGAGTCCTGCAACTATAAATACAGCTTGCTTGACAGTTGCTGGTGGTCTGCCATTGCGAACACTGACGTGGAAGCATTCAGACCATAGTCAGATCCTACAGTGTGTTTGAACCAGGTGGACCTGGGAATTCACACTGAGCCAGATTACTTTTGTTTATCATTGTATTAATATTATTATTCAGACTAGTTCCAGGGTGTAGAGACCAAGGACCTCACACCCAAGACTAGGGAACTGTATTATTATTTGTGTTGTACTCCAGACTAGTTCCAGGGTGCTGAGACCACGGACCTCACACCCAAGACTAGGGAACTGTATTATCATTTGTGTTATACTCCAGACTAGTTCCCGGGTGCTGAGACCACGGTCCTCGCACCCAAGACTAGGGAACTGTATTATCATTTGTGTTATACTCCAGACTAGTTCCAGGGTGCTGAGACCACGGACCTCGCACCCAAGACTAGGGAACTGTATTGTCATTTGTGTTATACTCCAGACTAGTTCCAGGGTGCTGATACCACGGACCTCGCACCCAAGACTAGGGAATTGCATTATCATTTGTGTTAGTCTTCCAGGGGTCACTAGCCACCGGGTCTTCTTGCTATCCAGCCTGACTCCGCCACCTTGGAAAGTCTCAGGCTGCTGGAAGGTTCCTGTACTCTCAACAGCAGTATTGCTCATACTGCCTGCTATCACCTGTTCACAGGTGCATTACTCAAAGTATTACTGTTACACGAAACACTCACACTATATAGGTGTCCAGAGGTTAGCAATATATCTGTATTATCGGTGATTCTGCAGATCATCAATAATCGGGTATATATCTGCATTCTTGGTGATACTGCAGATCACCAATAATCAGATTCTCTCTGTGTGATGACACCAATCGTTACAATAAGGTCCTAAAACAGGAGGGGCCCGAGGCTGCACTAAGCAATTATAAGGAGTGCAATAAAATTGTTAAAAAGAAATTAGGCTGGCAAAGATCGAAACTGAAAATCAAATCGCTAGGGATATCAAATCTAACCCAAAAAAGTTTTACAAGTACATCAACTCTAAAAAAAGAGAGGTTAACTGTATAGGACTCCTAAAGGATGAGAGTGGGAACTCAATGGTGGATGATCAAGGTAAGGCAGAGTTATTAAATGCTTTCTTTGCTTCTGTCTTCACAAAGGAAACAGCACTGTTGCAAATTACAGATGCAGAAGAGTCTCAATCTTCCAACTGTAATATTAAATACTTAACGCAGGAAGAAGTGAAGGCAAGACTAAATAAATTAAAAATAGACAAGGCACCTGGCCCGGATGGCATGCATCCTCGGGTCCTAAGGGAATTAAGTTCAGTTATAGATAAACACCTTTATCTTATCTTTTGTGACTCTCTTTCAACTGGCAGAGTCCCAGTGGATCGGCGTACAGCCCAAGTTTTCCCATTTTTTAAGAAGGGCAAAAAAATCAGATCCAGGAAATTATAGACCTGTAAGCTTAACATCAGTTGAATGCAAACTATTTGAGGGGTTACTAAGAGATACGCTACATAGTAGAAAATATTCTTATTTCTCAGCATCAACATGGGTTTACTAAAGACAGGTCCTGTTTGACTAACATGCTCAGCTTTTATGAGGTAGTGAACACTAATGTGGATATTGGGAATGCTGTAGATGTGATAAACTTGGACTTTGCAAAGGCCTTCGACACTGTTCCCCACAAAAGTCTGGTGCAAAAGTTGAGGATGCAAGGAGTGGAGAAGATTCTGTGTGCATGGATAGGGAACTGGCTAATGGACAGAAAACAAAGAGTTCTGGTCAATGGATCAAACTCAAAATGGGAGACTGTTAGCAGTGGGGTCCCACAGGGGTCTGTACTGGGTCCAGTGCTCTTCAATTTATTTATTAATGACCTAGTAGATGCAGTAGTGAGCAATGTTGCTATTTTTGCAGATGATACAAAATTGTGCAGAATCATCAACTCTCAGGAAGATAGTGTCATATTGCAACAGGATCTGGATAGGATGGCTATATGGGCACATACATGGCAGATGAAATTCAATGTTGAAAAATGTAAAGTCATGCATTTTGGTCGTACCAATGGTCTAGCACCATACAAAATAAATGGGATACAAAAACATTGGAGGAGAGAAAAACATCCGGCACTGCAGCGTTTTGGAATTGCATTTAATCCAGACTGTGCTCAAGTGGTATGCATTCAGCAAACAATTCAATATAGAGAACAATACAGTCCTACCATGGGTGTGTTGCGTGGCAGTGGGCGCTGGGTGTAGTTAGTGCCCGAACTACACCCAGCGCCCACTGCCACGCAACACACCCATGGTAGGACTGTATTGTTCTCTATATTGAATTGTTTGCTTAATGCATACCACTTGAGCACAGTCTGGATTAAATGCAATTCCAAAACGCTGCAGTGCCGGATGTTTTTCTCTCCTCCAATGTTTTTCTGTCATTATGCTGCACATAGTCATCCTGAGCACGCAGATTGGACACCCATGGGATTGATGTCACAGTAAGCGTCCTGCCTCAACTAAAGGGCCAAATCCTCCAAGTAGTTGCCCGGCCACTACATAGCCTTTCTACTTTGATATAATAAATGGGATACAGTTGGGGACATCAAACTTGGAGAAGGACTTAGGAGTACTCATTGACAACAAGTTAAATAATCGTACTCAATGCCAAGCCGCTGCAGCTAAAGCTAACACAATTTTGGGATGCATTAAAAGGGAAATAAAAACTGGAGATGCTAGCATAATATTGCCTCTGTTTAACTCTCTAGTAAGGCCACATCTGGAATATGGAATTCAGTTCTGGGCACCACATTACAGAAAAGATATTGCAGTTTTAGAGCAAGTGCAGAGACGAGCAACAAAATTGATACGTGGGATGGAAGGTCTCACTTACCAAGAAAGGTTAGATAAATTGGGTTTATTTAGTCTAGACAAAAGACGCCTTAGAGGGGATCTAATTAACATGTATACATACATCAGAGGGCAATATACTAGCTTGGCGGATGAGCTTTTTGTCCCTAGGCCTTCTCAAAGGACTAGAGGACAAGATCTGCGCATGGAGGAAAAGGCTTTCCTTGCATTGAAAGACATCCATGGCTACAATTACTAGGTAATGCCTAATGAGGTTGATCCAGGGATTTTATCTGATTGCCATCTGTCGGGTCGGGAAGGAATTTTTTTCCCTTTTGGGGCTAATTGGACCATGCCTTGTAAGGGTTTTTTCGCCTTCCTCTGGATCAACAGGGATATGTGAGGGAGCAGGCTGGTGTTGTACTTTGTTCTCTGGTTGAACTTGATAGAAGTATGTCTTTTTTCAACCAAAATAACTATGTAACTAGGAAATTGGACAAAATATGAGGTCTGGAATTCTCTTGGCTAGGTAGAGTAGTAGCCTTAGTGATTATACTATTACTACAATAACTGTACATTTTTTAGGAATCTACCTCTCCCCGTGCCAAAGATGTTTTTTGTCAATTTGCGAAAAATGATAACTAGATATGTATGGGCTAATAAAAAACCTAGAATAAAAAAACCTAGCATATCTAAGTACATATTGACACTAGGCATCTCTGTACTTTGTTTTGGCTTTCCAGATTTAAAGGTGTACTACAGAGCAACTCTGTTTTTGTCAAAAACCTGGATAGGCCTTGAGCGGGATACTCTGTCCCATAAAAATTATAAAGTCTATTTACAGACCCTCTGGTTTGGATATTTCTCCTTACCTCCAATCAACCCTGTCATCTCCACTACTTTGGAGGTATAGAAATCCCTGAGAACTGACAAAACTTCATACCTGCTGGATCACCAAATTCCTATCCCAATAACCTCCTTATCCTTGATCCTTGACAATATTTCGCTAGCCAAATGGGTGGCATTGGGTGTGGCTACTATTGAGAAGCTATGGGGGACACACTAAAAGCATTCTTGGACCTAAGCTTTAAATATTATATCTCCACAGGATGTTGTATTAACTGCTTGCCGACCGCATCACGCCGATGGGCGTGGCCACAGCGGCAGCCCCAGGACCACCTAACACCAATCGCTGTGCGCGCATCTCCTGCTTGGTAGGCGGAGCCTTCAGTTTCCCAGTGGCGATTGCCACTCGGAGACTGTTAGACGGTGAAACTGCCGTCTAAATACCCTGTACAGTGCTGCGACCTGCAGCAGCGCTGTACTGGGGACACCCGTGTGACACGACTGTCCCCTGGGACACTAGAGAGTGATTGGCTCTCATAGGCAGAAGCCTATGACAGCCGATCGCCATGATTGGCTGGCTGCGGGGAGGAAGGGAGGGAGGGGGGGAAAAAAGAAATAAATAGGTATATTTATTAAAAAATAAATAAGAAAACTATAAAAAAAAAAAAATAAACACAGGGGGAGCGATCAAACCCCACCAACAGAGAGCTCTGTTGGTGGGGAGAAAAGGGGGGGGTCACTTGTGTCTTGTGTTGTGCGACCCTGCAGCTTGGCCTTAAATCTGCAGTGGCCTATTTTAAAAAAAATGGCCTGGTCTTTAGGGGGGTTTAACACTGTGGTCCTCAAGAGGTTAATATCTACAAATAAGGCACTGCTTGCATGAAAACTTTTGCTTTGTATATCATTTTAGTAAGAGGATTTTTTTAGTCCTTTGTAGCCCCTTACACACTCCTAGGAGTTCTGGCTCACCATGAGCTTGCTGGGTAATCTATACTTTCATGAAAACAAATATAACCCCACAAAAAAATCCTTGCAGGTATACTGGATCAGTAAAAATACAATGCCCCCTGCACTCTCAGAGAAGGGACTTCACAAGTACCAGTACTCAACAGATAGCCACGGCGGGCTGAGTGCAAAAGGTTTCAAGTGTCAGTGGAATCAAGCCTGATTGAAACAACAGTAATTAGCTTCTTATGAACTGGTGCTAGCCGTAAACATATAAAGTCCAGTGCTTCTAAGCGTGTTGTCATTTCAGAACTTGCCATATTCCCTCCGCAGAGCAAGCTGGCTCTCTCTCCCAGGTCCAGTGACGTGATCACGCAGACAGGGTCTGCCGACACAGTTTCCTGTGGAAAGTTTACTTGTTTAATAGCAAATAAAAATAGGTGTAGTCCCGGGGTATACTGGATACTGTCCCCGCAGGCAGTATGCCAAAAAGGTACCTCTGTCATATATAAATTCCTTCTTAGTGTCACACATACTAGGGAACATTGGCAATTGAGGTCATGGAAACAGATTCTTAATTTGGACATACTCCATGAAGACTGGGAATTAGCAATAAAACCCCCTTAGGTCCAAATCACATTGCGTGGCACACCAGGAAAAGTTTCTGAAACTTGTCTGGCGCTGGTATCTCACTGCAGACAAATTAGCCCGCTTCTCACAAGACATGCAACCTCTTTGCTGGCATTGCCCTCAGATATGTGCATTGTGGAAGGGAATTGAACATCCAAAAATGTCCCGTTAAACTTGCTAAGCTTACACCCTAAACAGCTTTCTTGCATATTCAACTCGCCAACATGCCCTCTCAGGAATGGTTTAAAATCTCCCATATGGTTTTAGCTGCTGGATACCTGCTTGATGAAAATTGGAAATCTGTAGATATAGTAACTCCACAAGAGGTCCTTAGAAGAGCAGATTTCTCCATCCATGCTTAACAATTTGAATGGGCTCCCTCTGGGCTCCCTCTTTCTTACGAAAAGCTTCCTATTGGAAAATTTTACTGCCCAACAAAAAGTTGCATGACTGATTTTCCTCATAGACCTCTATGCAATTTATACACTCAGGACATCCCTAAGATCTTCTATACCTGCCCCTGTCACCTTTGTCATCCTCCCCCCCCCCTTCCCCACATCCCCTTCTCCCTTGTTGTTGAGATGCTGTTTTTGACTTATTTTGCTTCATGACTCAGATACTCTGAAACACAGTGGTTAGCATGCCTATTAAGACCCCCTCCCCCCATTTCCAGGGTGTAAAGGAGTTCTGCCAGCACCAACTAATACACCAAGCCCAGTACATTTTTGATCAACATTTATTTATACATTGTGTAAATGTCCTGCTGTACTCTATGCCTACCACCTGGACACAATCTGTTTGGTGTAATTAACCACTAGGAAGTGACCCCTTGTTGTAGCAGAAATGCAATCCCACACAACTGGGGGGAATACTCCTCCTCCCCAAGTCCAATGTGGACATTCTATTACCCACATAGTACATACTCTAGCATGATTCTTGATGCTTACTCTGTTGTATTTACATCTACTGTTTTTTTATGCTTGATTTGTTGTTTTCTGAACTAGATGTCTAAGGATCCACAACATAATAGTCATCTATGGATGACCTTTCTGCATATACTGTATTTTCTGCTGTATAAGATGCACTTTTTCTCCTCCAAAAATGGGGAGAAAAGAACCCTGTGTCTTATACGCTGAATGCAGGGAATCCTCGACTTCTGGTTGCTTGCTCCCCGTGTCTCCTGTTCCCTGTATAATAAGCAGTGTCAGGACCGTGTCTCACCTAATCCATGGCTCCCTCAGCAAATGCAGACTTTTTCTCTTCCGTACTGCTCCTCTACTGTTGGCTTCTGTCGATCGCGTCATCAGCTGAGGCCGTCACTAGGGGGAGCCGTGCAGGACAGGAGAGGTCTGCGATCACAGAGGGAGCCAGGTGAGACACGCTCCGGACACTGCTTATTATACACGAGGGAGCAGGAGACACGGGGTGGGGGTAAAGTGCGGAGACACAGGGGGAGATGGAGACACACTGGCGATGGAAGAAGGGACAAAAGGGGACACACAGGGACAGAAGGGGACACACTAGGAACATAAATGGACACACTGGGTACATAAATGGACACACTGGGGAAAGAAGGGGACACATTGAGGACAGAAGGGGACACAGTGGAGAGAGAAAGGGACACACTGGGAACAGAAGGGGACACACTGAGGACTGGAGACACACTGTGGACAAAAGGAGAAAAACTGGGGACAGCAAGGGAAAAACTGGGGACAGAAAGGGGACACATAGAGGACAGAAGGGGACACACTGGGGACAGAAGGAGACACATTGAGGACAGAAGGGGACACACTGAGGACAGAAGGGGACACGCTGGGGACAGAAAGGGACACATGGGAGACACAGGAGGACACCATTTGGAGAGAACATCTACAAGAAGCTCCTGGAACATGGACCCACCAGGTTTAGCATATATTTTTTTTCTCTGGTCTTTGCCCTCTAAATCTTGATGTGTCTTATTTTCCGGAGCATCTTATACAGCGGAATTTTAGTTTGGTCTTCCACAACTAAGGGCCAGATTTATCAAGAGTGTCGGAGACAAAATATTAGTAGGTTTTTAGAAATCCATGCAGAACTGTCTCAGGCATCTTAAAGAAAACCTGAACTGAAAATTAAAAGTCTAAATAAGCATACACAAGTCATACTTACCTTCCATGTAGTCTACTCCTCAGTGTCTTTCTCCTCTCCCGCGTCCTATTTGTTCACTGTGATCAAGGGAATTTTCCGTCCTCCATTTTGAAAATGGCAATTACCCATTACAGCTTTCTGGTCAGCACACAGTTAAACTGTAACATCGCCCACTTGAGCCATAGGGAAACATGGACATTACCTGGTACATCAGTTTGCCTCTCAGCTATAACTGACAGCAACTGATATTTTACTGACAGCAACTGATATATTTCAGATCTGACAAAATATTGTCAGAACTGGAAGGGATCACTGTCAGCAGAAAATGGTGAGCTACTGAGAGGAACTGATGGCAAGGTAACTATGCAATGTTCATTTGAAGTTACCTCATGTGTTTATTTTAAATATTTTTACTCAGTACAGGTTCTCTTTAAGAAATCATTAGATGTGCAGATTCCTTCTAAACTGTTATATAATAGGAGGAGCTAGGAAGGCCCCTCAGACAGTGCAGTGTGTGAGAGAAATTGCTATTGCTGAGGTAACCAACACACCTGCTGTATTGATAGCAGCAGGCTCTGATGAGGAATTCAGCGGGTCTGAGGAGCACATCACAAATCATGTACAGCCTGCACTCTGCAATCAGTTCTACATCTGTACAAGTGATATCAAACACTTCTTAATCTGTGCTAGTTAAGGATGGATTTGCACTTCTCTTAACTGTAGTGCAACTCTAGAAATTCATGCTAAATTGCCACTGTTACCTAGGATTTAAGAAGGTTATTATTATCATGCAGAACTGTTCTCCCTGCTGGTTAGAACAGATTAACCGGTTCAGCGCCGCAGTGCCGAAAATCTCATGCATCCGAGCAACGTTCACCTCCCATTCATTTGCCTATAACTTTATTGCTACTTATCACAATGAATTGATCTATATCTTGTTTTTTCCGCCACTAATTAGGCTTTCTTTGGGTAGTACATTTTGCTAAGAATTATTTTTTTCTATATCCATTTTAACAGGAAGATTAAGAAAGAAATGAAAAAAATTCATTATTTCTCAGTTTTTGGCCTTAATAGTTTGAAATTAATATACGCTACCGTAATTAAAACTCATGTATTTTATTTGCCCATCTGTCCCGGTTATTACACTGTTTAAACGATGTCCCTATCACAATTTATGGTGCCGATATTTCATTTAGAAATAAAGGTGCATTTTTTCAATTTGCGTCCATCACTATTTATAAGCTTATCATTTTAAACAATATAATAACATATTCTCTTGACATGCATATTTAAAAAGTTCAGACCCTTGGGTAACTATTTATGTTTTTTTTTTTTTATTGTTTTTTTTTTTTAATAAAAAAATGTATGTGGGTAATTTTTGGTGTGGGAGGGAAACTGCTAATTTTAAATGTAAAATAATATTTTTTTTTTATTAAAAATGTATGTGGGTGCAGTTTACTATTTGGCCACAAGATGGCCACAGTGAAAAAAGTCCTGGATGCGAACGATCTCGCATCCAGGAACTAAAATGATGAGCTGAAGTTTCCTGGGGGCAGAAATACCGCGCTCTCAGGATAGAAAGCGTCGGTATTTCTGCGGGGAAGTTAGATCGGTGAATGGGAATTATATTCCCATTCACTGATCGGGGGGCTGGCGGCGGGGGCGCGCCCGATCGCGCGCACCAGCCAGGGGCAGCAGCAATGCCTATCTGGACGAGGAAGCTCGTCCAGATAGGCCGAACTGGTTATGAAGAAAAAACTGTCGGTAATGCGTTGATAATTCTTCCCCTAAGTTCTCAGTGTGGTCATTTAGAAGACCTATTTTCTGAGCCTTCCTTTTTTATATATATTTGAAAATATTTTTAGGAGGATTTGACCTAATAACACTAGTTACCCAATTTTAGCCTGCAGTTTTGTTTTAATTTCCGTTTTACAATTTTATTACAACTCTCTTATTTCCTTAAAACATACAATATTCAGCTCAATTTAATACATATTTATTATGTTAGGCCCAAGGTGTTTTCCTTTTAAACTTTATCATGGACTTTATTTGTCCCTAGCAGCCTTTTTGTAGCTACAATTGCTTTTCCAATAAGTGACGTATATACTATAATTCTCATTGTTGTCCTTATTCTGTATTTTGTCATCCTAGTCTACAAGAGTTAGTTAATCTCTGGGCTGTAAATTTGTACAGCTTTTTATTTGCTGGCTTTTTAAAATATTAATTGTTTTATTTTTTCCTCTTGCTCAAAACTGTGATAAATGCCAGGGAAATATTACACCGGGAACCGGTGAAGATGAGGTGGGTGGAGTACAGCCGGAGCAAGAAGCAGAGGTAGCCGCTAGTTGGGTTGCAGTTAGCAGGGTTAGGGGAAAAAGTGGGAGGGAGGCTAGTCCCAAGTTGTCCCTCCCTAATAAGTATGCTTGTTTGCGTAATATTGGGGAGGATGATTCTGGAGTATCAATGCTGCAGCAGGATGTGTCCCTTAGCAACCAAGGGGCAGACTACTGCAACGAGAAAGGGAATAGGAGTGCAGCTAAGTCTAAACAGATACTGGTGGTAGGGGATTCAATTATTAGGCACACAGATAGGGTAATCTGTAGAAGAAACCGTGAATGCTGTACAGTCTATTGTCTCCCGGGTGCTCGGGTTTTGGCATGTATTGGAAAGAATTGACAGATCATTGGGTGGGGCTGGGGAAGACCCGGCTGTCATGGTACACATTGGCACTAATAACAAAGTTAGTGGGAGATGGAAGGTCCTCAAAAATGGAGACTTGGAGATAAACTTAAAGCAGGGACCTCCAAGATGGTGTTTTCTGAAATACTGCCAGTGCCACGTGCTACATCTGAGAGACAGAGGGAGCTTAGGGAGTTAAATAAGTGGCTGAGAAATTGGTGTAGGAAGTAGGGGTTTGGGTTCCTGGAGAACTGGGCAGACTTTGCAGTCGGCTACAGGTTCTACAACAGGGATGGGCTGCACCTTAATGGGGAGGGTGCAGCTGCATTAAGGGAAGAAGATGGCTAAACGGTTGGAGGAGATTTTAAACTAGGATCTGGGGGGAGGCGGGAGGGTAAAGTCTCAATATGTAGACAAGATAAGGGAAAAAGACAGTGGGAACCTAACATTATGGGGGGTGGAGAGGGGGGTGGGGACAGTGTAAAGAGTAAGGAGGTTGGTAAAACTTCAAGTAGCTCATTTCATGTAACCAAAATTGGAAAATGTGGTGGTAAAAATATAAAGTGCATGGTAACCCAGCCTTGCAAATAAAATGGACGAACTAGAGTTCATTCTGATTGACAAAGGCTATGACATTGTGGGAATAACCTAGACATGGATAGATGAAAGCCATGAGTGGATAGCAAACTTAGAGGGATACAATGTGTTTAGGAAGGATAGAACAGGGAAAAAAGATGGAGAAGTTTGTCTCTTTGTTAAGAATTCTTTTACAGCTGTCCTGAATGATGAGATGGAGGAAGATTGTGAAGATGTGGAGTTTGGGTAAATATTCATGGTGGAAATGAAGGTTGCCAATTGGTTATTGGGGTATGCTGCAGGCCACCACATATTTATGAAGCTGCAGAACTGCAATTATTACAGCAGATTGAAAAAGCTGCAAGTAAAAATGAGGTCATAGTTATAGGTGACTTCAACTTTCCAGACATTGACTGGAGTATTGAGGCTACCCATTCTGGTAAAAGCAGCAGATTTTTGGCATCACTACAGGACAATTACTTGATTCAAATGGTAACGGAACCAACTAGGGGGAATGCGTTACTGGATTTGATCATTTCTAATAGGCCAGATAATGTATCAAATGTGCAGGTTCAAGAACATTTGGGAAATAGTGATCACAACATGATAACGTTTGATCTAATGATTGATAGACCACGGGGCAGCGGGACCACTAAAACTATGAATTTTAGAAAAGCAAAGTTCAATCAACTCAGGCAGGCACTAAGTTTGGTGAACTGGGATAATGTACTACAAGGGGAGGACACTGAAGGGAAATTGCAAGCTTTTAAAATTATTCTCAATCAATATTGTAGTATGTATATCCCATATGGAAACAAAATGTCTAGGAATAAAAAAAGGCCTCAATGGATGAATAGAAGAAAGTTAGAGATAAAATGAAGGAGAAAAAGAATGCCTATAATGTCCTAAAACAGGAGGGGACCGAGGATGCATTAAGCAATTATAAGGAGTGCAATAAAAGTTGAAAAAATAAATTAGGCTGGCAAAGATTGAAGCTGAAAATCAAATCGCTAGGAATATCAAATCTAACCCAAAGAAATTGTACAAGTACATCAACTCTAAAAAAAGAAAGGTTGACTGTATTGGACTCCTAAAGGATGAGGGAGGGAACTCAATGGTGGATGACCAAGGTAAGGCAGAGTTATTAAATGCTTTCTTTGCTTCTGTCTTCACAAGGGAAACATCACTGTTGCAAATTACAGATGCAGAAGATTCTCAATCTTCCAACTGTAATATTAAATACTTAATGCATGGCATGCATCCTCGGGTCCTAAGGGAATTAAGTTCAGTCATAGATAAACCCCCTTATCTTATCTTTTTTTACTCTCTTTCAACGGGCAGAGTCCCAGTGGATTGGTGTACAGCCCACGTTTTCCCATTATTTAAGAAGGGCAAAAAGTCATATCCAGGAAATTATAGACCTGTAAGCTTAACATCAGTTGTATGCAAAATATTTGAGGGGTTACTAAGAGATACTATACATGACTTCATAATAGAAAATAATCTTATTTCTCAGCATCAACATGGGTTTACTAAAGACAAGTCCTGTTTGACTAACATGCTCAGCTTTTATGAGATAGTGAACGCTAATGTAGATATTGGGAATGCTGTAGATGTGATATACTTGGACTTTGTAAAGGCCTTCGACACTGTTCCACACAAAAGTCTGGTGCAAAAGTTGAGGATGCAAGGACTGGGGAAGAGTCTGTGTGCATGCATAGAGAACTGGCTAATGTACAGAAAACAAAGAGTTGTGGTCAATGGATCATACTCAAAATGGATTATGATGGATGGCCCATTTAGTTAGAATTGGCCTGGTCTTTAGGGGAGTTTAACACTGCGGTCCTTAAGTGGTTAAAGAATACAGGAGAAAAGTACTCCAGCACTCAAGAACTGCTGATGCGGGGGACCGGACTGGCCTGTGTATTCAAATTAGCTGTAAGGATGCTGGTCCCTTTAAATGGCGTGTGCTAGCCAGGAACAGACATATGTATGGTTGTATCAGAGCTGGCACTGTGATTCAGGAACTTTATTGGTATATGAAGAGTAAAATCAGTTACAGCCATGTAGATCAGGTGATGCTAGGAGCGGCTAAGTTGGCGCCAGGTCAGGAGATCTCTACAGACGACCGTTTTGCCACATTTCTGTAGAGATCTCCTGACCTGGCGCCAACTTAGCCTCTCCTAGCATCGCCTGATCTACATGACTGTAAGTGATTTTACTCTTTATATGCCGATAAAGTTCCTGAATCACAGTGCCAACCCTGGTTTCTCTCCTTATACTCATATGAGGTTTTTTTTTGGTAAATGGGACTATTGCTAGATTTACTGGATTTCTGCACATCATTACAGATGTTGCAGCTTTTGCAAATAAGGCAAAAAGTTATAACATTTCTAATATTATATTTATTTGTATTTAAGTGCGTCAAAAAAATAAATGAAAAACATAATCCCTTTTTAGTGTTATACTATTTAAAAAAATGCACATTCAGTATGTTAACCCTTTCTGGACGAGCACCCTCTGCCCCCTTAAGGACCAGAGGGTGCTGGTCCAGCAAACCGCCGCTTCCCGATGAATCGCCACAAGTTATCGTCGCTCCCACCGGACACGCTGCTCTGTCCCCGCCGCAGGCTGCTCTCTCTGCCGTCGCTATAATGGCAGAGCATTGTGCGCCGGTCAGGAGCCGCTTTCATTAGCTCCTGACCCTGTCATTCCATGTAAGCCAATGGGAACGGCTTACATGAATGACAGGGCCAGGAGCCAATGAAAACGGCTCACAGTGCTCTGCCGTCATAGAGGCGGCAGGGCATCACATTGCGACGGGGGCAGAGCGGATCGAGCAACGGGGACGGGCGGGGGCGCGTGGTCAATGGGACGTAGAGCTTACGTCCGGTCAGGACCGCAGCGCCCCCTGCCCACCGTAGATTTATACTTGCTCGGTCCGCAGGTAGTTAAGTTGTATACTTTGGGTCAGGGTTAATAGATTATCATTAAATAATGTTTATACCAAACAATGGATCTTAAAAAATGCTTAAAAATTGTGGTGTGCTCAAGTGAACTTTTCAAAAAGCTCATGTTGAATTCATATTTCTTGTGTTTCATATGTTCTAAATTACTGTCACTTATATGAAAGGGATGTCAGAAATGTAAAACTAGAACTGTATGTTGAAAAATGTATGTTTTATGTATTGTGCCTTTATTAATGCTAATTTTTCATGATTGTGATTCATCTATTCATGGCTGTAGATGTTTCTGTTCTCGGGTCTAGGGACAATCATTTTTTCCATTTGTTCACTAATCAGTGCTTCATCAAAAATCACCTCTTTGTGTACTTCATATGGGTTGCAGAAATAAAGACTTCAGAGGTGACAGGACCAAGGCATTTTTCACATATCAGCACTGCTCCCATTCATTCACCAATTACTTTATTACTACTAATCACACCTAAATGAGCTATATATTGTTTTTTTCAGGACACATTAGGCTTTTAGTGTGTGATAATTTTGTTTAGTAGTTACCTTATTTTCAATGCATTTTGAAAGGAAAAGTACATCCATTATAGCTTTACAATAAACCAGGGGTAGGGAACCTATGGCTCGGGAGCCAGATGTGGCTCTTTTGATGGCTACTTCTGGCTCACATACAAATCAGTAGGGGCAGCGCAAATAAAATTTTCAAAGTAGACACACTACTGCTGTAGCATGCACCACTAACTTACTCGTGCTAGCCCAAAACGATTGGCGGCTACAATTGTCTCACCCTGGATCCTGTCAGGTCCAGTGACTTTGTTGGATGTGATCCCCGCTCTTTGATTGGCCCAAGTGTCGGACTGGGAGGTGTAAAAACAGAGGAAATCCACCTGCTGGCCAAGCAGCAGTAACCCTGTGTTATCTCGCCCAATAGAAACCTGCAGCAAGTATTCACTGTGAGCAGCAACACCTATTTACTGCAGCTTGGCCAGCAAGTGGATTTTCTCAGCTTTTCCAACTCCCAGTCTGACACTGGCAGGTGCTCAGTGGCCACAGTGGGCACCAATTGTATGAGTATCTTCCCTTTTGTGGAGGGATCCGTGTGCAAGCTGTCTTCCACCTTCGAGCACAAGCGTTACCTGCACTCTGCGGGTGCTCGTTAGCTGGTGGTGTATAATGGAGTTGGCAGGGGTGAGGTGCAAGTCTGTGCAAACAACAATACACGGGGATGCCGTGCAATATAAAAATCTGTTTTTACATTACACGGCTTCCCCATGTATTGTTGTTTTCACAGACTTGTGCAATAATTCCAGTTACTCAGGACCAAAATGTCAAAGTCACTGGACAGTCCCACTATATGTCAAAGAATGTACCTTTATTTGCCAGCCTCAAAAACACAGATCAGGACTTAGGGGATAAATGTTTGCAATAGCTCTGTGTGGAGTTTTTATGTTTGTTTTTAGAAGGGAGTAATATAAGCTACCTTTTATAATGATCTCAAAGCAATGCTTCCATCTTTTGGATGAGATTTCAAAACCAATATCCCATTCTCGGGTATGGAGAGATACCCGAGAATGGGATCATAATATGGGGGTCATATTCCGTTTAGCATGGCTAGCCAATAATTCATTTAAATTGGAGATGATTCTCGCTAAGGCCCCATTCACACCTAAAATCTCAAAACGCTAGCGATTGCCGCTAGCGTTTTGCAGGAGGGATTTTGCCGCGATCAACAAGGAAAAATCACTGGACAGAGTAGCGTTTTGGGAGCGATTGCGATTAGTGGTTCTATACATGCTAATCGCGATTGCTCCAGGATCGACAGCAAAACGCTGCATGTAACGTGTTTGCGATTAACATTAATCGCAAAGCTATCGCGGCAGTGAGAACACTGCCATAGGGAAACATTAGCTACATGGTTTACAAAACCGCTAGCGGTTTGCGGTGAGTGGGAATCGTGCGATTCCCACTCAAGTGTGAACAAGCCCTAAAGAGGATTGTCAGCACACCAAAATGCCAAATAGGCAGAAGAAGGAAGTGGGCATAAGGATGACCAGAAATGATACTGATACAGTTGGAGGGTCTGATATGGCCTACAAATGGGGTAGTTACTAATGAGGGCACAGGAATAAGTTTGCTAGACTGCCGAAAATCTGCTAATGTAAGTAACTTCTTGGTGACTAACTATGTAAAACCTTGAGCAGCTACGGGGCAAAGTCAGGATTATTGTGAACTTTAGTCTGTGTTTTTTACATAGCTTGAGTCCCTCTGCTCACTGCAAATCTGATTTGCGATTCTGATTTGCGTTTACGATTTGCAATTCCGATTTTCCCTTGATGCTATCAAAATAAGAAGAAAAACACAGAAAAAATGCAAATCGGAATCGCATGTAAAATGGCGTCAAAATCGCAAACCGGAATTGGAAACACAAGTAGAGTGCAAGAGGCCAACGATCTTAGGGTGGCCATACATGGTACAATTTTTCATTTTTTTTTATTAGATAATTTAGTTTGATTATTCCGTTAGATCGAATATAAAGATTTTTCCAGCATGTACGATCTGATTTATCTCGAAAATACAGGATAATCATTCGAATTTCTTAATCGAAAAAAAAAATTTCAACTTTCATTCGATTTGATCATTTAGATCGAATAAACGGGATAATCGAACGTTTGTATTGTACCATGTATGGCCACCACCACTAGGAAGATCCTTCAGAGATGACCATGCCACAGACTCTAATGTAAAAGGAGCTAGTAGTATGCATTCCATGTCTACTCATAGGGCAGAGTAATGCTTTGCATGAGATGCAGGAAATTGCGCTAGCTGAGCAGCAACTTAGTAGTTGTAAAGGATAAGGATGGAAGGCCCACTCAGGGACCTTGGTAGTTGAAGTTGTTTAATGGAAATTTTAGGGGGATTATGGACTCCTATGATCTTTATAATATGGAATTGCAATTTCTTTAGACTCCTCTTCAAAACAGGGACTGGTAAGACCCTTAAATAGTAGAGGATCTCCAGTAATAAAGCATGTGAACTGCATGGATTCATCCGCTAAGTGATATAGGAATCCTAGCCTTTCAGAAAATCCTGCAGAGTGGAAATTAATGGTAAATAGTTTGTAGAATAGGAAGCCTAAGATTTCAGAAGATCCTGCAGACTGAAAATTAATGGTAAATAGTTTGTAGAAAACATAGTTGCTGGATCCTTGGTGGGCCTCATTCCTAAATATTTCACATATTTCTTCTGGATTTTAAATCCAAACTTTGAGGCTATGGTGTTTAATATGCAATAGGAATACTGCAAGTTAACAGTTCATAAAAGACCAGGAGATGGTGAAGGCATTTTGTTGTTGAGTAGCAAAACTGGTGGGGGATTTTTTTAGTGGAGTGAGCATGCTGAATAAAAAGTCTTCTAATGCTGCCAGCCGCCTGAAGTAAACATATACAACCCACTTTATTGACCAGGGGGTTTCAAAATGTGTTAAGTCTAGAAGCAAGAATAGAGGTACAAATTGTATAGTTGGAGTTAAGGAGTGATAGGAATTGAGTTTAACTGAGGAATTAAAAGGTGAACAACTTTCTTGTAGTATAAGACGTCAGGCCCTGTGGGTCTGGAGTCTTGTGATTCTTAAAGAGAAACTCCAACCAAGAATTGAACTTTATCCCAATCAGTAGCTGATACCCCATTTTACATGAGAAATCTATTCCTTTTCACAAACAGACCATCAGGGGGCACTGTATGACTGATATTGTGGTGAAACCCCTCCCACAAGAAACTCTGAGGACCGTGGTACTCCTGGCAGTTTCCTGTCTGTGAACCTTGTTGCATTGTAGGAAATAGCTGTTTACATCTGTTTCCAACTGCCCAAAAAGCATGCAGCAGCTACATCACTTGCCAACAGTAAAAATGTCACCATGTAATAAATGTCAGAATGTAAATAAGGGATTTAAAAGATTTTACAATGAGCAAACACTGACTAAATCATTTATACATAATTATTGTAAAAATTGAAGCACGTTTTTATTACATTATTTTGACTGGAGTTCCTCTTTAAGTTTTTTTTTACTGATCTCTCAAATTTCTTTATCTGAGAAAACTGGTTCATTGATTTGCTTCATTGAGTCCTCTGTGAGCTGAGGTAACCTTATACCAGCTAAAAATGAGTGGACATTTGCCACTGCAGATGGGTTATGCTGACCATATCAAAATTGATGGTAATATAGGAACCTATCAGGAATTAGATCAGGATTGCTTGTTTTATTGCCTTCTGGAAGCCTTATCCTCTTAACTGAGTTTAATTGTTCCTTGTCACATAGCCTTGCTGTAAGGCACCCGTGAAGCTTATCCATAAGTTTGTGACATTTAGATAAAGTCCACCTACAGGCTTTCTCGGCCTGGTTAGAAAGAAGGACTTCAATCGGAAGATAAAGTGAATTGAATGAAACGTGTTTTTCACCTACTGAGTAAAAACATCCAATCTTAAAATCACAAGGATTTGTGATCGATGCCGAAACAAATTGTTACAAACAGCTGGTAAAAAAGGGATTTTTTTCCACACAGGCTGTGATGAGAGACTTCTGAAAAGCTTTTTAGTGTTGCTGGCTAAAAGCTCTATAGGTATGAGGGGTTTACAGAAGAACAGTGTCGTTGAAAGTTGCCCTTTAAGAAACTATTACCTTGCAACAGTTTTAAATTACTTTTACAATATTTTTTAAGTATTGTATGTTTGTTTTCAAAGCATTATTTTTTTACTTTAGATAGTAGCTATAATGAACATTTTTTCCAGATTTATTTTTATTATTGCTTTTTTAAGCTTAGTTATATAGAATTGATTCCTTTTTAGTGTATCCCACTTCTGTCGAAAGAACAAATTAGCAATATTTTTAACTTAATGTCAACCTAGATTAATGGCCCCTTATCTTAAGATATGGACATAGCTTGCCAGTGTTAACAGGGAGTATGGAAAACTCAAGTGTCTATAAATATGGCAGTTTTACTACCACTACTGTTTGGACAGAATTCTGATGTACTTTGTTATTTTAACACTTACTGCCTTTATGTAATAAAATCTCAGTGGAGCATTAGTAGTTGGCTGTTATAAAGATATAAGCACAATCTTGTATTAAACTTTTTTTTTCCTCTATCACAGAAGACGTCAGCAGTCTTTTTAAACTTTCAAGGACTTGGTTTGGAAAATGAGACTTATCTTCTAATATATTTAGAAAACGATTGGAAAATGTCTGGTAATAGTAGTAATGGAATTTCCATTAGACACCATACAGGTTATATACAGGATCTTCTCAAAAAATTAGCATATTGTGATAAAGTTCATTATTTTCTGTAATGTACTGATAAACATTAGACTTTCATATATTTTAGATTCAAATACACACAACTGAAGTAGTTCAAGCCTTTTATTGTTTTAATATTGATGATTTTGGCATACAGCTCATAAAAACCCCAAATTCCTATCTCAAAAAATTAGCATATTTCATCCGACCAATAAAAGAAAAGTGTTTTTAAAACAAAAAAAGTCAACGTTCAAATAATTATGTTCAGTTATGCACTCAATACTTGGTCGGGAATTCTTTTGCAGAAATGACTGCTTCAATGCGGCGTGGCATGGAGGCAATCAGCCTGTGGCACTGCTCAGGTGTTATGGAGGCCCAGGATGCTTCGATAGCGGCCTTAAGCTCATCCAGAGTGTTGGGTCTTGCGTCTCTGAACTTTCTCTTCACAATATCCCACAGATTCTCTATGGGGTTCAGGTCAGGAGAGTTGGCAGGCCAATTGAGCACAGTAATACCATGGTCAGTAAACCATTTACCAGTGGTTTTGGCACTGTGAGCAGGTGCCAGGTCATGCTGAAAAATGAAATCTTCATTCTCCATAAAGCTTTTCAGCAGATTTTGTATTGCCATCTGATATATTTATAGCTGTTAATAAGGTCACCCCTCAGCTTTCTTTTTTCAAAGTTTGTCAACCTTTCTTGGTAAGTGAGACCTTCCGTCTCCCTGATTAATTTAGTTGCTCGTCTTTGTACCTGTTCTATGATGTTAATGTCTATCGTATATACTGGTGCCCAAAACTATATTCCATACTCTAAATTTGGACTTACAATTGATTCACACAGAGGGGATAGTACACTAGCATCTTGTGATTTTATCTCCCGTTTTATGCATCCCAGAATTGTATTTGCTTTTGCCATCTATTTAAGAAGGGGTTCTTGACAGTAAGAGTTGTTAAAATGTGGAATATTTTACAACAGAAAGTAGTTATGACAAATTCTATATTTGCATGTAAAAGAGGTTTGGATGTTTTCCTTGCATTAAAGGGCATACATGGCTATAAAAATAATAATTAACCACTTAAGCCCGAAGGGTTGAAATTTTTTTACATCCGAGCAACTTTCACCCCCCATTCATTTGCCAATAACTTTATCACTACTCATCACAATTAATTGATCTATATCTTGTTTTTTCCGCCACCAATTAGGCTTTCTGTGGGTGGTATATTTTGCTAAGAGCCACTTTACTGTAAATGCATTTTAACAGGAAGAATAAGAAAAAAATGGAAAAAATTCATTATTTCTCAGTTTTCAGCCATTATAGTTTTAAAATAATACATGCCTCCATAATTAAAACTCACGTATTGTATTTGCCTATATGCCCCGGGTATTTCACCGTTAAAATTATGTCCCTATCACAATGTATGGCGACAATATTTTATTTGGAAATAAAGGTGCATTTTTTCCGTTTTGCGTCCATCACTGTTTAGAAGCCCATAATTTATTAAATCATATTGATATACTCCTTTGACATGCATATTTAAAAAGTTCAGACCCTTAGGTAACTATTTGGTTTTTTTTTTTTTTTTTTATTATTGTAATTTTTTTTTTTTAATTTAAACTTGTATGTGGGTATTTTTTGGTGTGGGAGGTAAACAGGGTTTTTTTTTAATATATTTATATGTTTATCTTTTTTTTTTTTTTTTAAAGATCTTTTTATTGATTTTTAAACATTTGAACAAATAAAACAAAACAAAACAAGACAAAACAGTATCCCCAATCTTTGACAGTGATTAAAAAGTACAATTGTACAAGCTATATAGCCGTGATCATATATTACAAGAAACAAGCACATATTTATGGCAGTTCTGTATCGTACAAGTAAGAGGCCATAGATTGAGTTATGGAGCTTTTGGTAAGTGAGTACATACTGAAATCATACATATGATAGTTTTTAATGGAGTAGGCCAAACCCCCTTATCATACATTTACAAGGTGTCTAAGATATGTGGGTTTATGTCTAAGTGATCTATTGCTGATTCTGAAGCATCTATCCATTTTTTCCATACTTTGTCAAATTTAGCTGAGGATCCCCTGGCTATCCAAGTTAGTTTATATAGAGGGAGGGCATTATTAATTAATTTCTTCCATAAGTTGATGGAGGGAGCTGAGGAGTTTTTCCATTCAAGAGCGATGGCTTTTTTGGCATAGAATAATAGCAGTCTAACCAAGGTTGTTTTATGCTTGCTTAAAGGCCAATTGTCTATCATACCAAGTAGATAGGCCTTATATGAGGTCATTGTGGATATTTCCAGTACATTATTCATAAAAAGTGATATCTCCTGCCAAAATACTTGTATTATAGTACAGTCCCATACCATGTGTTGAAAGGTACCCGGGCTATGTCCACACCTCCAGCAGACATCGCTGGCTCCACTAGCAAACTTCGCAATTTTGACTGGGGTATAATATACCTGGTGGAACCAGCGTAGCTGGATAAGTTTATCCCTAGAGCATACAACTGACTTCATGTATGTATCAGCAAAGTCTGCCCATTCTTCCCGTGTTATTTCTTCTCCCCAGTTTTCCCACAATGCCCTGGACTTACTTAGATGTGGTGAGTACTTGTAGGTGACGAGGTTGGAGTAGAATTTGGAAATTAGTCCTGAATCATCTTTGGCTAATAGCCAGCTTTCTACAACCCCTACAGTTAGATGCACTTGTAGGGATTTAAATTGGGACAAAGCAGCATGTCTGATTTGAAAATATCTAAATTTAGAGTATCTGGGTAGCTTGAACTCAGCTACCATTTGAGACCATGTTTTAAAAATACCATTTTGATAGAGTTGATGTATGTATTTTACACCCCTTTGGATCCAAAAATCTGCTCCCTCCATAGTTAAGAATTCTGATAGGCGCTGGTTGCACCATAATGGGGAACTAGGAGAGCATTTATCAATTTTTTCACCTACAACCTTCATGGATTTATAAAAGATCTTAAGGGAGACCTTCAAGATTGTATTTTCTCCTGGTATGACTGTGCTACCCCTATAAATCACGTTACATAATGACTCAAATGAAGTAGCTATATCAGCCTCGGTATCAAGGGAGGCATCATCTCTAATGTAGTGCAACCAGCGCCTAACGTAGGTAAGCTGAGCAGCCAAATAATACATTTGGAAATGCGGCAAGGCTAGGCCTCCCAAGCTAGTTGGCATTCGTAAAGTGTCTAGAGATAGTCTAGGTGTTTTACCTGCCCAAAGGAAGCGCTGTACTAGAGTATTGATGTTACGGAAGTGGGATTCATGGATCCAGCAGGGTGCCATTAGTAAGATATACAGAAGCTTGGGGGCAATAATCATTTTGATTATATTTACTCTTCCTAGTAAGTCCAAGGGCAGTGCGGACCAACTTTTTAGCTTCCCTTCAATATTATGTATTACTGGGGTGAGATTATGTTTTATATAGTCTTCATTACGTCTTGAAATATTAATGCCAAGATATTTAAATGAGGGAACGATTTGTAGAGGCTGATTGGGCAGCAATAGCTCAGGGGACACTGGGTCCACATGGAATAATATTGATTTTGTCCAGTTGACCTTTAAGCCAGATATACCACCAAACATTCCGTAAACCTCCAGTACCCTCCGCAACGAGGAACCCGGGTTATCAAGATATAATAGGACATCGTCCGCATATAGGGAAATTTTCTCATGTACTTTACTAATTTTCCACCCACCAATACCCCGATCCTCCCGTATATATGCCGCCAAGGGTTCCATTGCTAGTGCAAAAAGCAATGGCGACAGGGGGCAACCCTGCCGTGTACCTCTATTTATAGGGAACTGTTCTGAGAGATGATTATTTACAATAACGCGGGCCAGAGGGTCAGTATATAAAAGTTGTACCCACTTCTTGAAGGTGGCACCAATTTGAAAGGCATCCAACACTGCCCAAAGGTATTGCCAGGAGACAGTGTCAAAAGCCTTATTTGTATCTAGTGCTAAGAGGGTTCTGGATCCCGAGTTACTATGTGAGTACTGGAGGTTGACAAATAATCTTCTAAGGTTTAGTTTAGTGGATCTTGCAGGAATAAAACCTGTTTGATCTTGAAATACCAATTTCTCGATTATTAATTTCAAGCGATTTGCTAGCACCTTGGCGAGTATTTTCACATCCGAATTTAATAGGGATATGGGTCTATAGGAGTCACAGGTGTCCGGGTCCTTACCTGGCTTCAGGAGGAGAGTGATATGCGCTTCCCTCATGGAGGCAGGCAAACAACCAGAGTCGAACGCTCCGTTAAAGGTTTTAAGTAACTCCGGGGCAGATATCATTTTACTCTTCAAATACCACTCTGCCGGTATCCCATCAGGCCCCGGGGTCTTGTTGGGTTTAAGATTGTTGATGGCCAGATAAATTTCTTCAAGAGTGAGTGGGGCATCTAACAGTACCTTGTCTGCATCCTCTACCACTGGTAGTTGGCAGTTGTTTAAGAATTGAGATATACAGACTTGGTCTGGGGCGGGGGGGTTCCTGTACAGGTTACTATAAAATTCTTTGAATTCTTTCAAAATTTCTGTGGTAGTGGATAGTTCACATCCGTTAGCAGAGAGAATTCTAGGGATTGCAATAGAGGGTGACTGCGTTTTAATTAAATTAGCCAGGATTTTGCTAGATTTATTGCCCCATTCGAACAGCTTTTGATGCCCTATGAATTCTTTACGTTTAGCTCTATTCAGTAGTTTCAGCTCGTGAGCTCGTCTAGCCCCGATCCAAGCCTGATAGTTATCTTTTGAACGAGACAGCTCAAAAGTTTCCCTTGCCGCTAGCATTGATGCCTCAGTAGCATTTATATAAGCTTCATCATTTTTAAGTATAATTCCTTTTATGTGACCGAAGTGACCCCGCAGAGTGGCCTTCGAAGCATCCCATACTATATCCATGGAGGCAGACCCCTGGTTCAGATGCCAGTACTCAGCCATTTGGTTTTTACAGTGATCTATTACTGTTTGGTCTTGCAGCCAGTTAACTCCCAATCTCATACCCCTAATCCCAGATCCTGAACTTGCTAGTAATGTACCAATCATGGGAGAGTGATCCGAGATTCCATGAGGTAAATAGTTAATGCTGCTGATTTTAGGGAGTAGGTCATATGTGCCTAGCATCATATCTATTCGTGACATGGATCTGGAGGGATCGGAGAAGCAGGAGAAGGTGGCTTTATTTGGGTTACTCCAACGCCACAGATCATGGAGGCAGTGCTTCTGGGCCCAATCTTTAAAGAAAACCTGAAGTGAAGATTAAAAGTCAAAATAAGCATACACAAGTCATACTTACCTTCCATGTAGTCTACTCCTCAGTGTCTTTCTCCTGTCCCGCGTCCTGTTTGTTCACTGTGATCAAGGGAATTTTCCGGCCTCCATTTTGAAAATGGCCATTACCCATAACAGCTTTCTGGTCAGCACACAGTTAAACTGTAACATCGCCCACTTGAGCCATAGTGAAACATGGACATTACCTGGTACATCTGTTTTCCTCTCAGCTATAACTGACAGCAACTGATATTTTACTGACAGCAACTGATATATTTTTAGATCTGACAAAATATTGTCAGAACTGGAAGGGATTATTGTCAGAAGAAAATGGTGAGCTTCTGAGAGGAACTGATGGTAAGGTAACTATGTAATGTTCATTTGAAGTTACCTCATGTGTTTATTTTAAATATTTTTACTCAGTACAGGTTCTCTTTAAAGGTACCGTAACCCCTCTGTTCACCCGAACTAGATTTATCCAAGGTAGAGTCTAGAATATTATTAAAGTCCCCACAGAGAAGAATGGGGGCAGGGGGCATATCGTAAATATGCGAGAACATTTTCTCCAGGACAGAGACATGAAACGGCGGGGGAACATACACAGATGCAATTATCAGCAGACGACCTTCCATAGAGAATTGTATAATAACAAATCTGCCTAAATGGTCAGAGTGCACAGACACAACTTTAATTGGTGCTTTTTTTGCAATTAAGATGACAGTACCTCTGGAATAGTTGGAGTGCTGTGCGGCATATACATTCGCTATCCAGGGTTTTTTAAGGCAGGTTAGCTTTGCTCCGACCAAATGTGTCTCCTGAAGACACACAATATAGGGATTGTATTTTTTCATGTAATCAAATACCAGGCGACGTTTGATGGGATGGTTCATGCCTCTTACGTTCCAAGACAATATTTTAAAATCAGCCATTGTCAAGGAACAGTGAGAGGTTAAATGAGCTCGCATATTCACCAGCTAATAGGTACAATAACACATATACTTGCACTGTCATTGAGATGGGGAGAAACATAACCCAACTAACCCCAACCCACCCCGCAAGCTGTCTAAAACTACAACCCGCCTTAAACCCAAGCCCTCGCAGCATACAGAGACGTTGGCTAGAGAAATCAACTCCAGAGTCCTGAAAGATATACATTTCACAGACAAGTATTAAGTATAGCTTTGCAATATTGACTCCTTATAGCACACACCGCTGCTATCATCAGTAATATTCAGATAACCTATCTAAATCTGTATGTAGTGCATTTCCGTTAGGTAGTCCCAGATATACGTGCTTTTAAAGGCACCGCTGTTCCCAAAAGTATGGTGCACATCGCAAGATCAAGTCTATTGGCATTCACCTTATTACTATATGGTCTTCTTGCAGCACGCTGTACTTAATAAGCACAGATATATCAGCGGGTTATATCAGAGATCATACAAGGAACCAAGGTATTATGAGGCTGTATATAGCATAAGTGTGATCTTTTTAGGTTATTGAGCCCTGCGCCGCGCTTGCGGGGCAGCTCTGGGCCTGTCTATGCCAATCGATTCCAACCACTTAACTGCATCATGCGGGTCAGTAAAAAACAGAACACGTTCTTCATGTACAACACGCAGCTTAGCTGGGAACATCATGCTATAACTTATGCTTTTATCCCTGAGAGATTTCTTAACATCCAGGAATGCAAGTCTTTGTTTTTGTACATCCACTGAAAAATCTTGGTATATATGGACATCTGCCCCATTAAATTGAATCGGTACTTTCGCTATTCTTGCTGCTCTCAGAATGTCAGTTTTGTCTCTATAATTCAGCATCTTAGCAATCAAGGGTCTTGGAGCTGCGCCTGGTTTAGGGGGGCCACTAGGAATTCTGTGAGCTCTTTCAATGGAAAAAAGCTTAGAGGGCTTAAATTCAGAGAGAGAGGAGGTGATACATTCTTCCAGAAACTCCTCAGCAGAAGTACCTTCAACTTTTTCTGGGAAACCCACGAAACGCAGGTTGTTCCGCCTGGATCTGTTCTCGAGATCAGAAAGCTTGAAAGAGTGCGCATCTGTAATTCTGTTGTGGTAGTGCATATCTGACTGTAGTGGCCTTATATCATCTTCTAAGTTACTTATGCGTTTTTCCGCCTCACTAGTGCGGTCTCTGAGTTTGTGCATATCTGCTTTCACAAATGTTAGCTCGGATTGTATGGAGTCCAGTTTGCCTGATAGGGAGGATTTTAGCTCCAGGATGGCCTCTAGAAGCTGCATTCTGGAAGGCTCCGCATTTACATTTGGGCCTAGTGCTGTGTCTGCAGCCATCTTATCCCCAGGCTCAGCCCCTGTGTTCGCAGCATTCTGCGTGTACTCACTGCGGGTGGTTGCCGGTGGTATAGGTGACCTGCTGGCTTCTTCCTCTACCCCTTCCAGCGGTATTGTATCGTCCAGAGGGTCCTGTGCTGCGGATTCTGAGGAGGGGGAGGAAGCGCCGCCGCCATCTTTGGGGCCATGTGCGTACTTTGCCAGGCGTGCTGCGGCCGAACCGGACTTGGGGGATGTCATGTTTGTGCCTCTGAGGGTGCCAGGGGTGTTTAGCAGCAGTCGTCCGCCCCAGGAGCAGGAGAGAGAGTTGTCTGGAGCAGGCAGGATTGTGCAGGATAATCGGACTCTGTGGAGCTCAGGAGCCGCGCGTCCTCACTACTCCATAGCCAGACCACGCCGATATATGTTTATCTTTAAAACTTTTTTTTTTAGGTGTAAGATGGCCAGAATCAAAAAGTCCTGGGAGCGATCGATCTCGCTCCCAGGCAGAAGAAAGGAGACCAGAGCTCAGAAAAGCCGCAGCGTCTGAAGAGACGCTGTCGGCTTTTCTCCGGGGGGGGTCCGATCAGCGAAAGGGATTTATAATCCCTTTCACTGATCGGTGGGCTAGCGGCCATGCGGCGGGGGCGCGCACGGGGGGGGGGCCCGCGGGAACACGCGCGCGCGACCCGCGGGAGTGTGTGCAGCCCAACTGGACGAGAAATCTCGTCCAGTTGGGCTTAAGTGGTTAAAATAAACGCTTCTGATTGGGCCAAAACAGCATTGTATTGGATACAATGGGATTTTGTATCCAATGCAATGTTGCCTTTTGCTTCCTGGATTGCTGAGAGGAGCTGTGGCTGTTGAGCTGAAGAGGAGCTGGCTGTGATCTCTGTGATCTGTGAGTGCTTATCTAATCTGCCTACCTGTTACCAATTTTTGCCTGGACTTTGACTACTCTTTCTGCCTTCTGCCTGGATTTGATTGATTACCCGTTGACGATTTTTGCCTGGACTTGGACTACTCTTTGCCTGCTGCCTGCACCGACCTCTGCCTGGATTTACTATGGCATCATCCTCCAGAAGGCGTCTCACCACGGAAGCGCTGGCGGAGTTGGAGGACAGCGATCTGCAGTCACTGGCGGACTCCAGTGACAGTGACGCACCTAGGGACCTGTCATCCGACCCAGATAGCGACAGCGACTCCATCACCAGCGAAGTTAGTGATGTCCGGGTTTGGTGCCCCATCGATCTTTCTCAGGCTCCGCCACCGCCCCCATTTTTCCCTTTTACTGGGGAGCCTGGCTTGAAGAAGGAGTGCGAGTGCAACCCCCTGGCATACCTGCAGCTTTTCTTCTCAGAGGCAGTTATTGAGAGGAGTGGAGGAGACTAATCGCTATGCCACCCAACAATTGGCTACTCCTCAAGGACCCTTTTTCAGAAGCAGGACCTGGGAGCTGGTAACAGCAGCGGATATCTGGCTGTTTTTGGGCCTGATCATTCTGCAGGGAGTGGTGGGGAAGCCCCTGCAGAAATGGTACTGGAGCACGAATAAGATCATTGTAACCCCCTTCTTCGGTACAGTTATGTCCGAGTACCGTTTTTCCCTAATAATGAAATTTCTCCACTTTTCTAACAATGAAACTTTTGAGGAGTTGACCCACCCTGTTCCAAAACTAAAAAAAATCTGGGAGGTCTACCAGATGGTGGTGGAAAATTTTAGGACCACGTATGTGCCACAGAGGGACATCAGCATGGACGAGAGCCTGATGGCCTATAAGGGGAGGCTGAGCTGGCTCCAATATATTGCTTCCAAGTGGGCCCGCTTTGGGATAAAATCATACACTCTAAGCGAGTCAAGTACCGGATACATCTGGAATACTATTTTGTATACGGGAAAAGGCACAAAATTTTGTCCCAGGTTTAGCGAGTTTGGAGTGGCGACATCGTCTGTATTGTCCCTTCTGGAGCCTTTGTTGGACAAAGTCTACTGTCTCACCACAGATAATTTCTATACCTCCCCTGAACTGTCTGAGATTTTTATAAAGCATAAGACTGACACCTATGGCACTGTTAGGGCTAACAGGAGGGAGATGCTGTCAGCCTTTGCCAAGCAGAAGCTGAAGACTGGGGACATAGCTGCTTGGCAGAAAGGGAAGATGTTAGCCCTCCGGTGGCGGGACAAAAAAGACATCTGTCTCCTCTCTACTGTTCACGACACCTCCACTGTCCCCACCAGAACGAGAGGAGGAAAAGATATTGCAAAACCGCAGGTCGTGGTGGACTATAACCACACCATGGATAGTGTGGACAGAGCTGACCAGGCGGGGACCTTTTATCCTGCTGTAAGGAAACAGCAGAAAAAATATTATAAGAAGATTTTCCGGCACCTACTGGAACAAAGCATTTGGAATGCATACATTCTGCACAAGCAGGGAAGTGACAGGCCAGTGACGCACGCTGACTTCATCTGGAAACTGTGCGAATGCATCTGTCTAAGTTACCAGACTGCATCGGATGCCAGAGTTGGACGCCGTGCCTCTTATGTGGTAAATCCGGAGCGCCTCACTGGCTGCCATTTTATGGAATACATTCCACCAACTCCCCAAAAAAATGCCCCAACTAGGACATGTCATGAATGCTTAGGGTGACCATATTTTGATTTCCAAAAAAGAGGACGATCACAACAGCATGTGGGCGTGGTCACGGGTGGGGCCAAATATACAAGACCTTAGCAGTGTGCTGTCCAACTTCGTGGGCATGGAGGGCCGTTTTCTTTTTCCAAACCACATGGTGGAGGGCCGGCCAACCACAAAATGAAATCCGATTCGCTGAAGATTTCTCCACAAAATGCAATGAGATGGGCAGCAGATTTCCCCACAAATGTGCGGACAAGGTATATGTCCGCAGTATAGGTTAGATAGGAATATGGCCCCAGTATAGCTTAGATAGGAATATGGCCCCAGTATAGGTTAGATAGGTATATGCCCCCAGTATAGCTTAGATAGGTATATGCCCCCAGTATAGCTTAGATAGGTATATGCCCCCAGTATAGCTTAGATAGTTATATGCCCCCAGTATAGGTTAGATAGGTATATGCCCCCAGTATACATTAGATAGGTATATGCCCCCAGTATAGCTTAGATAGGTATATGCCCCCAGTATAGCTTAGATAGGTATATGCCCCCAGTATAGCTTAGATAGGGATATGCCCCCAGTATAGCTTAGATAGGTATATGCTCCCAGTATAGCTTAGATAGGTATATGCCCCCAGTATAGCTTAGATAGGTATATGCCCCCAGTATAGCTTAGATAGGTATATGCCCCCAGTATAGCTTAGATAGGTATATGCCCCAGTACAGATTAGATAGGTATATGCCCCCAGTACCCCCAGTATAGCTTAGATAGGTATATGCCCTCAGTGTAGGTTAGATAGGTATATGCCCTCAGTGTAGGTTAGATAGGTATATGCCCTCAGTGTAAGTTAAATAGGTATATGCCTTCAGTGTAGGTTAGATAGGTATATGCCCTCAGTGTAGGTTATATGGGTATTTGCCCTCAGTGTAGGTTAGATAGGTATATGCCCCCAGTGTAGCTTAGATAGGTATATGCCCCCAGTATAGCTTAGATAGGTATATGCCCCCAGTATAGCTTAGATAGGTATATGCCCCCAGTATAGCTGAGATAGGTATATGCCCCAGTACAAATTAGATAGGTATATGCCCCCAGTACCCCCAGTATAGCTTAGATAGGTATATGCCCTCAGTGTAGGTTAGATGGGTATTTGCCCTCAGTGTAGGTTGGATAGGTATATGCCCCCAGTGTAGCTTAAATAGGTATATGCCCTCAGTGTAGGTTAGATAGGTATATGCCCTCAGTGTAGGTTAGATGGGTATTTGCCCTCAGTGTAGGTTAGATCGGTATATGCCCCCAGTGTAGCTTAGATAGGTATATGCCCCCAGTATAGCTTAGATAGGTATATGCCCTTAGTGTAGGTTAGATAGGTATATGCCCTCAGTGTAGGTTAGATAGGTATTTGCCCTCAGTGTAGGTTAGATAGGTACATGCCCCCAGTGTAGCTTAGATAGGTATATGCCCCAGTACAGATTAGATAGGTATATGCCCTCAGTGTAGGTTAGATAGGTATATGCCCTCAGTATGGGTTACATAGGTATATGCCCTCAGTGTAGGTTAGATAGGTTAGATAGGTAGATGCCCCCCCCCCCCCCAGTATGGCCAGGAGGGTGTGCGCAGCGGCGGGGAGAGAAGTTTCCACTTACCTGCCTGGATCCTGCAGAGAACTTCTATCTTCAGCCTCTCCCGGCGCACGTCGCATTGGTAAGAGCTCCCCCTGTGATGACAGGCGGTTACGTCATCACAGGGGGCGCTGTTACCATACCGACAGACGCCGGGACAGGAAGTAGATAGTAGCTGGCAGGATCGAGGAAGGTAAGTGGGAAATTCTCTCTCCCGCTGTTCCGCCAGGGGCCCGCACACCCGCCGCCCGGTGTCCGCCCCGCCACCAGCAGCAGCAAAGCGAAGCCCCCCCCGCAGTGTGAGGCCCCAAGCGGGGGGCGTGCCTCGCCTATATGCTGGCTGCCCCTACGTGAGCTCTTCCCTGGGCATTTCAAAAAACCGGCCGGAGGCCCCAGACAGATCTGAAAGAGAGGACCTGTCCGGGGAAAAGAGGACGCATGGCACCCTATGTATGCTGCAGCAAAAGAGACGAGAAGGGGAAAAGAATCAGGAAAGAATCACGATTCTACTGTCCAGACTGTGATGTTGCCCTGTGTGCAATTCCTTGCTTTAAAATATACCACACACGGGAGGTGTATTAGGAGTATATATGTACATACTGCATAATCTGCTGGCTGCCTTATTTGTACAGTTTTCTTTTAGATTATTGATAAATTTATTTACTTCAACAATTTTGTGTTCCTGACTTTTATTTATATGCAGAATGTCTACCACACTTTTATTCTGATGTATTTTGGTGAGTTAAGACTTAAAAATTGGAGGCCTAAAATTCCTGAAAAAAAATGTACTGCTTTTGACTCCTAATTCCTGACAGAAATGCACCGCTAGGGAGGTTAATGCTTATTTATTTTTCCGGTTGGACTTGATGGATGAATGTCTTTTTTCAACCAAACTATGTAACTAACTATTTAACTATCTGTTTGGTCATAGAACCATACTGTTGAAATCCTGTTGTAAAATGTCACTATCCTGCTTAGTGTTTATAATTCTGTATAATTTTGGATCATCTGCAAAGATTGCAACAATACTCTATATTCCATCTGTTCAGGGGTCCCTAAACTTTTTCGGTCAAGGGCCGGGTCAACATACTTCAGACTTCTGGGGGGCCAAAGTATACATAAAACGATGTAGAGAAACATAACATTGAGCCTAGGTATTACAGACAGTGCCTGTTAACATGGGCAGCCCTCATGTCTCCAATTTAACCAGAGCAGATGTTATACCCCCAACACAGCATGTGCAGATCGTATGCCCCGAACACAGTGCAGATAACGTGACCCTAACATAGCAAGTCATATGTTAGCCATAATGTCACCCAATGGCCTGCAAAAGCCTGCAGCACAATCTCACCCATTTACACACACTATCTCTGTAGAAACATAGGCAATACAACCCTCCATTTCCCCTTCGCCAAGGAACCATAACATTCCTGCACAGCACTGACCAAAATATGTGATTATGCTTGCTACACGTCATCTCCTCCACCCAGTAACCCAGAAGCCAGCGAATGACTGCTTTATGACTTCCATGTGGAAGTGTAGTGCCAGCACTGTTATTCTATATGCGGGCCACAAATATTTAAAGATGCAGGGGAAAGCATCTTTAAAGGGACTCCGAGCAGTGCAGAAACTATGGAAAGTTGCATACCATTTTTAAGCTCTCTTTCTCCTCTTTCCAACAATATATAAACTGCCGCCCTATGCCTTTTAGTTTTCTCTATTTTCGCGATCGAAATAACGAAAACTAAAAGGCATAGGGTGGCGGTTTATGTGTCGTTGGAAAGAGGAGAAAGAGAGCTTCAAAATGGTATGCATCTTTCCATAGTTACTTGTATTACATAGAACGACTTTTCCCTAAAGTCGGCAGCTCCATTCAGTGGGACCACACTGCTAACAGTTTCCCATTTTGAATATTACCCGTTTGCCACCACTCTTTGCCTTCTGTCTCTTAACCAGTTTTCCATCCATGTACACACATTTTCACTCATGAAAGAAATATAAAGGTGTGATCACTGGCCCAAATTCACTAAAACTTTGTCAAGGGAGAGGTAAAACTCCCTCCGCATGATAAACAGATGCAGGTCTGACCACTTGTTTCCCCAACAATTAGCAATTTTCATTTTACCTAGAGTGACATGCAGGTGTGAAGATGCAAAAGAGCTTTACATCGTCAGCCTGTTGTTGAGCATGTCCAGAATCTTATAGTGTTTGGGTGTTTATGGTGGTGGCTGAATCATGCCAATAAAGACAACTGAAGGTATATTGCATTTTCCTGAAGGTGAAAAGTGTAAATAATCTTTCTATTCTTAGAATAGGACAAATAGCTCTACATTAGTAATTAACAAGTGTTATTTTTTGTTGAAGTTATACACTGAGTTGTGTTTTGGGATTTGGATCTATTTATTTATTGTATTTATAAAGCGCCAACATATTACGCAGCGCTGGACATTAGTTTAGGTTACAGACAATATTTAGGGGTGACATACAGCAAAATGACAATACAGGAATACAAGAAAGACCAGATCATGCAGCACAGTATGAGTACAAGGTAATGCTTAGTCAGTCATTGGAGGGGAGCATGAATATTAGGCAAGTTAGGTTCACTCAGATGCATAGCATGGGTTCACAGTAATGGAGGTGCATGATCAGGTAGGACACAAAAGGAGGAGGACCCTGCCCAAAGGTGATGATATATGTATAAGCTATCCCAACTGTTTTTTCTATGTTATTTTTACCTTTATGTACAATTTGAGTTGTTAAAAATTTTAAAAAATTTAAATAAAAACTTTGAAAGCAAAGGCTTACAATCTAGAGATTAGGGATTTATCTGTGTTTTATTACCATGGCTTGAATAGCATGGTTGGATTTAGGTTACATGCTATCAATGATATATTAGTCATCAGTTGGATCCTTCTAACACGTTTTATATCATTTAGATAGTAAATTATAAATTAGTACAATTTTGCATAGCTTCGTAGTTATTTGGGTTAAAAAAAGACCTACTTCCCTAACGTTCAACCAGAAAGTATGGTACACCAGTAGCCTGCAGCCTCACACATTATTATTATTATTATTATTTAGTATTTATAAAGCAAACAGAATAAATAAAACCGCGCCAGTCAATCAGTAGGTCTAAGTTTGTGAATGGGTTTGCAGGATTAGATGTTCCAGAGAAAATACACAGTTTTAAAGAACTGTATTCCACCTGCGGTCTCCACTATAAGTTTAACATTCCTAGAGAGAATCATAAACTGACATAGGCCTCAATTCACTAAGCAGTTTAGACTAGTCTACTGATGGTTTTTAGTCTACTGATGGTTCGGTCAATTGCATCAAAGGGGAATTCACTATTACCAAATGTTTTAGACCTGTTTTTAGACCTGGTCTAAACCATTTGATAATTAGGTGGGTAAAGCAGGGGAAATGACCAAAGATGCAATTCACAAACAAGTAGCTATGACTGACACCCTTCTCCTTTGATGAGGTCTCCTCTGCATACAATTAAACTCCTGCATAATTAATTCAAAAGGTTCCATCCTCACATCTAGAATACCTCACAGAATTACTTTGCCGACAAGAAATCAGCTGGTCTAATCTCTGTCAGCAAAAGTGGGCGTTGTTACTCCTTGTTTGCCTTTGTGAATTGTGTAATTACTGAATGTTAGACCAGGTCTAAAAACAGGTCTAAAACATTACACCGAACCATCAGTAGACTAAAAACCATCTGTAGACTAGTCTAAACTACTTAGTGAATTGAGGCCATAGTGTAAATCTGTATAAACGGGTCTGTATTGCAGTATAGACATAGGACCCAAGTGCATAACAGCCACTTTCCAAGGCACGCTCAGTGATATTAGACAAGACACACACACCCCGACAGTGAAAGGGGCTCACCGGATTGTCACCATCTCAGATACCAGGTGGATCTAGCGCTTTTTAAATATCACCCACACAGTCTCTCCGCACAATAAGATCAATTAGCTACTTCTCCGACATTTCATAAACCCCTTTAATCCAGTTTCATAAAAAAACATAAAAACAAAGCACCGTAGCTTGATACTTTTAAAGGGGAACTTCAGCCTAAACAAACATACTGTCATTAAGTTACATTAGTTATGTTAATTAGAATAGATAGGTAATATAACCTCTTACCCACCCTGTTTTAAAAGAACAGGCAAATTTTTGTGATTCATGGGGGCTGCCATCTTTGTCATGGGGGCAGCCATCTTTTTGGTTGAAAGGAGGTGACAGGGAGCAGGAGACACAGTTCCAACTACCCTGTGTCCTGATCACCCCTCCTAGCTGCGCACCCTAGGCTTCAAATGTCAAATTCAAAATGTTAAAAAAAAAATTGCACCAAAACAGCAGAAGGAGAACAATAACATCAGAAATCCCATCATGCTTTGCACAACATCAGGGGAAAAATGCCCAGGCAGTTTTCTTCTGTGCAGCTAAAAATGAGGCTTGTATAAGAGAAACAAAGTTCTGATGCTGTGAAACTGTTAAAGAAACACCATGTCTTTTCAGTGCTGCTGAGTCGATTTTTAGTCTGGAGGTTGACTTTAAATCCAGCTTCCCATGCTCATTCCAGAATTGCACTTACGTCTCCACAAGAATAAACAGCATGTCTAGCCGCTAGACTGTCCATCCGGGCACTCTGAGTTTCAATACAGCAGTGTCCCGCTGTTGAATAGGCTCTCCACCGGAGCTCCCTCAGCTGATTGATCTTATTGTGCGGAGAGACTGTACGGTGATATTTAAAGAGTGCCAGATCCACCTGGTATCTGAAGTGGTGACAACCTGGTGAGCACCTTCACTATCGTTTGGGGGGGTGTCTTGTCTAATGCCACTGAGGGTGCCTTGGAAAGTGGCTGTTATGCACTTGGGTGCTATGTCTGTACCGGAATACTTTATACAGATTCGTATCCGTAAGACCCCCCTGGTGGTGCCTAACCCTAAGACTCCCCTGGCGTTGCCTAACCCTAAGACTCCCGTGGTGGTGCCTAACCCCAAAAATCCACCTACTTTGCTGCAAATAACATGAATATAAAAAGCTATATATTTCTAATAGTATAAAAAGCCTTACAACAATGTACGCATTAACCTCCCTGGCGGTTTGTTAGAATCCGCCAGAGGGCAGCAAATACCTTTTTTTTAATTTTTTTTTCATGTATCGAGACAATGTCTCGCTACATGATATCCGCTGCTGAGCGGCATCCCCCCAGCCATGGCGACGGGGCGGGATGACGTCACCGTCGTCATCGACGTCGTGACGTCAAAGGGGAATCCGATCCACACCACAGCGCTGCCTGGCACTGATTGGCCAGGCAGCGCACGGGGTCTGGGGGGGGGTGGCTGCGGCGACGGGTATAGCGGCGGATCGGCGGGTAGCGGCGGCGATCGGAGGTTACACACAGCTAGCAAAGTGCTAGCTGCGTGTAACAAAAAAAAAATTATGCAAATCGGCCCAGCGGGGCCTGAGCGGTGCCTCCCGGCGGCTTACCGCCAGGGAGGTTAAAAATCTTAAATAACGGTAATATAAAAAAAAATCAAAAAGCTATATATTTGTAATAGAATAAATAGCCTAACAATAATGTACGCATTAACAAAAAATCTTAAAATAACGTTAATATAAAAAACAATATATTAGAAATGTGAAAACTATAATTTACGCGCATTGTAATTCCGAAAAAAAGGTTAATTCAAAATGCGATATATTTGTTAGCTAATAAGCTTCAACACATTAATTTACACATTGTACTCCTAAAAACGAATTTTAAAGAGCTAAAATAAGTTAAAACAATAGTCAAAACGAATTTCTAAACGATATTTGTTACAAAACTTTATTTTGTAAACAAAAAATTTTGATTACACAGTCCTGGCAATCACTATTTAACGGGCTCCCTAATTTCTTGATTGTATGTTCTCCCTGTGTCTGTGTGGGTTTCCTCCGGGCACCCCGGTTTCCTCCCACATCCCAAAAACATACAGATAAGTTAAGTGGCTTCCACCTAAATTGGCCCTAGACTATGATACATACACTACATGATACATACATAGACATATTACTATGGTAGGAATTAGATTGTGAGCCCCTCTGAGGGACAGTTAATGACTAGACAATATACTCTGTACAGTGCATGCAACATCAAAAGGGGATACATAGATTTTTGTTTGCAGACATAAATGCATGTCATTAAAGTGCAACAACTAAAGATTCAAATCTTCCCCAGGGCTTCATCTAGCCCAGTAAGCACGTCTGAATCCCTCGTCATCCTCCTTCGGTCTGCCGTTTAGCCACAATCAGCCCCGGTCAGTCGGGGTCTTCTGCGCATGCTGGACCTCCCGCGCATGTGCAGAAATCCCCGACTGATGCGAATGAACCAGCTACTGAGGCTGATCGTGGCTGAAGGGCAGACCATGGGAAAATGGCAAAGGACTCAAACGCACTTATAGGGCTGGAGGAAGCCCGGATAAGTATCAAATCTTTAGTTGTTGCTGTCTCTAGTTTCCTTTAATGCTGGGCATACACAAGTTGACCCGGCGGCTCAATTAGCCGCCGGATCGACTCCCGGCGCGTCCCCGCGGGCCGCCGGATCAATTCCCGCTCGTCCCCGCGGGTGCTCCTTATCTTCCGCTCGATTCCCCGCTATTGTCCGCCCGCGGGGATCGAGCGGGGAATCTATCCAGCGGGTCATCGGTTGTCGGATATTATCAATCGAGCCATCAGCTCGATAAGGAGGTGTCGACCTGTCTATGCCCAGCATAAGACGGCTTAAATGAAACAAAACATCTAAATGGCGTGAGAGGTTGTTTGCTGATTAATAGATTAGACCCCTTGTTTACTCAATCCCTCACACAATTGGGACTCAGACTGTCACAGAGGCATCGTAAATTCCAAGTTCACAAGTTTAGCTACAGGCAGAGTGGACGCAATATAGGCTGAGAAAGAGTTATGGCATTAAATATCATTAACCTCATACCAGTATAAAACGTTTTTGTCCTTATTCAAGCCTTTGTCCACAGCTTTGAACCAATTTATACATTTGTCTCTGCTATTAAAGGGGCACTATGGTGAAAAATTGTAAAATTGAAAATCTGTGCAAATGTAGACAAATAAGAAGTACTTTTTTTCCAGAGTAAAATGAGACATAAATTACTTTTCTCCTATGTTGCTGTCACTTATAGTAGGTAGTAGAAATTTAACAGAACTGACAGTTTTTGGACTCCATGAAAAAGAAAGAGGAGAGTAAAAAAGAGAATATTCCCTAGCAAAGCATTTCATAGAAAACAGTCACGCCGTGAGTCAATTACGGTGGCAGGTTTTGGAGGTGGTACAACACCATGAAAGCCATGACTTTCGTAATGCTTTGCTTAGAAGGGAAGCATGGTGGATTGACAGGTTGGGTACGCTGTCCCCTAATGGCCTCAACATGGAATTTAGTTTGAAGTGCTTCTTATGATTGTTAGGTGGTCCTTTGCATAGAGGGAATTAATATGATATTAGTTGGTGTGGGTGTGCCTATTTTGCATAATCTATTTGTATGTGTGTCATTATCCAGACCAGTAAGCACTTGAGAAAGGGCAGACAGCCCGAAACGTTGTGCTTGTTTGTTGCTGTATAACCGCTATTTATTGCAAATAAATTCCACAATTGGTTCTGAAGAGTCAAGCTCGGATTGGATTGCATGTGTAAAGTTTTGGACTAGTCCATCTCATCATGGGGGATTCTCAGGGATTTATTTATTTTCAAAAGCACTTAGTGAATGGCAGTTGGGGGGCTATGTGGCCAGTGCAGGGACTGACCACCAGGGGTGCTCGGATGACCTGGATCCGGATACCTAGATATCCAGATCCGGATCGGATATCCGAATCCGAACGTTCAGATATCCGCATTCATGCGGATATCCGAACGCATTATCCGGGCGGATTCGGATATCCGGATAGAAAAAACGGATGTGCCCTTTTAATTGCTTTAAAAAATTTTTTTAGGATAAATGAGGCATGTAGCATCATCACTTTTTAAAGGGGAAGACTAATTGATGATGTGGGGACTTAAAATCCCCCCGCCCCCCAAAAAAATTGTATGTCTATTAACATTAGGCCTAGGTTCCAGACAGCGGTCGTGCAGCCCACATTGTGTCCAAAGTCCAACCGCACAACTGGGACATGACAGTTTTCAGCCAAGACACCTCCAAAAAATTACGCAGCAATTGTGCTTTAGGTTAAATATAGGTGGTATCAGTGGCCTGTGGCACCCTGGCCTGGCGGTGAGAGCTGCACAGGCAGCAGGGCAATGCAGCAGCAGCAGGTGTAACGTGTGCCAGGAGCATGCCGGACGCGGCACGTGGCACTTAGCACGTGTCATTTGGCACGTGTCTTGTGGCACGTGTCACTTGCCATGTGTCACATGGCACTTGCCAAGTGTCACGTGTCACTTGCCATGTGTCACTTGCCACATGTCACGTGGCACTTGCCAAGTGTCATGTGACACGTGGCAAGTGACACCTGCCACGTGACATGTGCCAAGTGCCACGTGACATGTGCCAAGTGCCAAGTGACAGTGAGACAGCAGAGGAGAAGACACTAGTGCACACTAACAACTACTAGCACACTGACTGCAGTACTACACAATAACACAGTAATCCTATTCCCTAATCCCTAACCTAACCTATACCTAAGGCTAATAGCTGGCCAGCAGGCAGCAGCTGGCCTGGTCTGTGCACAGCACACACACAGACACATAGCAGCTGCCTGCAGCACACACTCTGACTGTCATACAATGACATCAATCAAGCTAATTAAGGAACTAACAATAGTGTGGTGATAGTGAAGGGGTTAATCACTGAACAGCTTATCACTGTGTACAGCTTATCTTGCTACTAGGCCCAGCAGCACTGGAGCACACACTCTGACTGTCACACTATAACATCAATCAAGCTAATTAACAATTTAACAATAGTATAGTGATAGTAGTGGAGGGGTTAATCACTGAACAGCTTTAGGTTTGTAACTGTGTATAGCCCCCTTGCTAGGCCACCAGCACTGGAGCATGTCTCTCAGTGAGCATTCAGCAAGCTAAGACGATATGTCTCATCATGGCAGCCCTCCTTATTATACAGGGGGGCTGGCCAGTGTTCCTTTCTGTGATTGGGTGCCAGGGTTTAGGCTGGGAGCACTCTGATTGGCTCAATGAGGTCAGGTGGGGCTGGCCAGGGTTCCCCTCTGTGATTGGTTGCTAGGGCTTCTGCTGGGAGCCCTCTGATTGGTTCCAGGACGTCATCTCCTTAGTTACAGTATTTCGGTTCCCGATATCCGCAATATCCGCGGATATCCGGGTTATGCGGCCAATCCATTCCGGATATCCGGAATCCGGATGAGCACCACTGCTGACCACACATTCCCACAGCATGATGGAACCACCACCATATTTTACTGTATATTTTACTGTAGGTAGCAGGTGATTTTCTTGGAATGCTGTCTTGTTTTTCCTCCATGCATAACACCCCTTGTTATGCCCAAATAACTAAATTTTAGTTTCTTCAGTGAATTTAGCACCTCATTCCAAAAAGAAGCTGGCTTGTCCAAATGTGCTTTAGCATACCTGTTTGTGCTGTGGGCAGAGAAGCATCTCCTTGTGTAAAGTGCACCAAATGGTTGAACGATGCACAGTGACTCCATCTGCAGCAAGATGATGTTGTAGGTCTTTGGTGCTGGTCTGTGGATTGACTCTGACTGTTCTCACCATTCGTCGCTTCTGTTTATCCGATATTTTTCTTGGTCTGCCACTTCAAGCCTTAACCTGAACTGAGTCTGTGGTCTTCCATTTCCTCAGTATGTTCCTACCTGTGGAAACAGACAGCTGAAATCTATCCTTCCCCTAAACCATGATGATGTCTTCACACTTTCTGTAAATCCAATAAACTTCAATTTCACTTAATTTCATGATTTACAGATTCTACTATGCTAAATGGTGGCTATTTAATGTCAAAAGGGTTGGTTGGCATTCCATGGTTCTTTTACACTTACCTTCTATTTCTTAAATTTCTTTGTTATTCAAATTTATTTAGCCGGTTCCTAGTGCCTAAGCATCTTACCAATGTTAGATTAGTGAATAATATCACCCCTAAAGTAATTTTACTGTGGGCTGTGTGGTTGAAGTGTTACATGCCATAGACTTGTGTTCTTACTTCTAAGACCCCATAAGAGATGTAACTTTGCTACTTTATATATACGATACTCAGGGTTGTTATCTTTATTAAGCCTTTTTTCATCTTTTCTTTTCCTCTATTTGATTGGTGTCTCAGATCAAGAGTTCTACAGTATTTTGTTTTCTTTCTTTCTTACTTTCTTTCTTTCTTTCTTTCTTTCTTTCTTTTTCTTTCTTTCTTTCTTTCTTTCTTTCTTTCTTTCTTTCTTTCTTTCTTTCTTTCTTTCTTTCTTGCTTGCTTGCTTGCTTGCTTGCTTGCTTTCTTTCTTTCTTTCTTGCTTTCTTTCTTTCTTGCTTTCTTGCTTTCTTTCTTTCTTTCTTTCTTGCTTGCTTGCTTGCTTTCTTTCTTTCTTGCTTTCTTTCTTTCGATAAGTCCTATTGGAAATGTTTTATTTTCTGAGATGACCTGTACTATTTGGTAACTAAATAGATTAATAGATGTACACATATTTTGAATGTGTAAAGTTTCTATGACCTTTTTTCAGGTGTTTGACAACAACTTTTTGCCTTGCTGATTTTGATTACCGGTGTATTCTTTTTTGCACTTAAACTTATATTTAGTAACAGTGAGGACAATGAAACAGCTTGGCACTACTGGCAGTGGTTTGTTGCTTCTTTCACTAATATTCACGAGTAACATGTAAAAAAGTTCATCCTGTGCAATGCATAAAGTGTTGAGATGATACTTATCATGTGCAGCATGGAGGAGATGTGGGAGTGTGTGCACGGCCGTGCACCCAGCAGCACCTACCAGCACTCCCAGATCCCCTCCACGCTGCACACAATAAGTATCATCTCAACACTTTATGCGTTGCACATGATTAACTTTTTTGCTTGTTACTCGTGAATATTAGTGAATAAAGCAATAAACCACTGCCAGTAGTGCCAAGCTGTTTCATCGTCTTCACTGTTGCTGCATTGAATTACATTGGCTTTGAGCTCACTGACAAGCTGCACGTTGCAGCCCGAGTCACCCTCTCCACACCTTTGATCTCTGAGTGCCAACTCACCGTTCCTTTGTTGTTATACTGTAAACCTATATTTATATTGCAAGCGATGATATAAACTAGCTTTGCATCATGCGTGACTTACCTTATCTTGTTCTACAGGCAGCAGGGAAGCTGCGTTCACTTACGCCATCATTGCAGCTGGTGTGGCCCATGCCATAACGTCTGCTTGTACTCAAGGAAACATGAGTGACTGTGGTTGTGATAAGGAAAAACAAGGACAGTTTCACAGGGAAGAAGGCTGGAAATGGGGAGGCTGCTCTGCCGACATCAGATATGGATTAATATTTTCCAAGGACTTTGTGGACTCCAGGGAGATCAAACAGAATGCAAGGACCCTCATGAACCTGCACAACAATGAGGCCGGACGCAAGGTAAGAATTCATTCTTTGGATCTTACATGCATTCCAGGCATTGACATCATCGAGCATTTGATGAATTCAGGTCTGATCGGCCAGTACTTTACTCAGATAGTTTTCTCACTAAAATCTCACATTATTTAGTCCCATTGCAATTCCAGTAGACACGATACAACAGTAGACACTTTGATCCACACTCTGCAAAGAACTAAGGGGAAAAATGCATCGCAATCAAAACCAGGAAAAGACAAACCTTAATACTCAACCAGGGCTGGATTTGTACTTTTTTACTGCCCTAAACCCACAATCACCAGCCCCCTTCCCACCCACGCACACTTTAACTCTGCCAAGCAAGACAAACACCCTTTCAGTAAAGGTAGCCAGATACCTTCCCACTTCAATTTAAGTAGCTAGATGACCCCCTTACTGTATAGGTAGCCAGATTAATCATCCCCCTTTAGCATAGGTATCTAGATGCCCCCTCCCCCCTTAGAATAGGTAAGCAGATTACTTCTCCCTTCACCCTTAGTATAGGTAGCTAGATTATCCCCCCTTCCTATAGGTAGCTGGTTGACCCCTCCCCATAGTGTAACTGGATGACTCCTCCCCTATAGGTAACTGTATGACCCCTCCCTCGTCCCCTATAGTATAAGTAGCTTCATGATCCCTCCCACCTTCCCCTATAGTATAGGTAGCTTCATGATCCTTCCCCTCTTTTCCTATAGTATTGGTAGCGTCATGATTCCCCCCCCCCCCCCCCTCCCCATAGTATAGGTAGACCAGTGATGCTACTTCTGGCTGTAGCATGACTCACCTCTCCAGACTCCGCTCCAGCGATGAAGCTTTGCAGGATCTTCCGTGCCATAGCTGCTCTGTTATCTCTTTGCAGTTGGTGCCTCTCTCTCTCTCAGTACCGTTAGTACCGTCCCAACATCTTGTGATGAATCATCATGTGATGTCAAGATGGTACTGGCAAGCCATGTGTAGAGAGAGAGGCGCAGGCTGGAGATCATGCTTAGCAGCTATGGAGGGAGAGGTGAAAGGATGCTTTGGTGCTGGAGCGGAGTCTGCATAGGTGAGTCATGCTGCAACTAATCACTGCCTGTCTCTCTCGCAAGACCCGTGAGTCCGGTCAGCTGCGACAAGCGGCAGTGGCTGCGGTCCGGCCTATGTGCTGTCCAGAGGCATGGGGCTGCTAACTTCCCACATGCCAGGCTGCCCTTTCCCCCTCTGCACCCTAGGCCACTGCCTGTGAGGCCTTGGTGCAAATCCCACACAGTACCCAGTAGCTGATGAGTTTAATGAAAACTGTAAACTTTAAAAAGTTATATACTCATCTAAGATCCCTTAAAGCTGCATCTGCATCTCATTGTTCCACTGCTAGCCCCCCTCCATTCCAGTTTTGACTTTAATGTTGATGGGGACTTTGGGTCTCCTCAGAAGTTTTTGGGGCTCCGTGTACTTCTGAAGATGAGTGTCTTTGTACTGCGCATACTCAAACTCACACGCACGTAGTACAGAGCCGCTTGTATGTTGAAGTATTCAGAGATCTGAGTACTTCTGCAGAGACCCGAAAATGCAGGCGGCCAGAGATTTGAATGGGAACCCGGTGGTGGAAGGATGGAATGCAGAGAAGAATGGGAAGGCTCTAATGGATCTAGAGTCTTCTCTCCTCTTTAATGAGTATCTAACTTTTTTTTGTTTTAAAGTGGACCTGAACTTTTGCACAGGATGGAAGAAAAACACAGAGAAATTCACCCTGTATGTATTTAGACAGCTTAGCATGTCTAATTCCCCATCATTTGTGTCTAATCACAAGTTGTAATTTGATCTTTCCCCTGTGACACATGACTGCCTATGGCAGAGATAGCAGATAAGCTCATTTGAAAGTACAGGCTAACAATATGTCTGCTTCCATGAATCAGGAAGTAGAAACACTGGAGATTTATTTTAACATTTGTATCAGCTGTAACAAAGAAGTGTTTTTTGTTTAAAGATTATTATGCTGTTGTGTATCTTTTAGAGCAGAGAGGACTTCTGAGATCAGGTCCACTTTAAAAGGGTACAGCTGTCCTTTGAGGTGCTCATAGATTATTTCGATTTCCCGCCGATATACAGCAGATTTGATCACTGTGTTTGAATCTACTGTGAAATCGATAACGCAAACGCTGACCAATTGACTGATTTCCATCCGGAATCGAACGATTCAGTCGATCTGTGCAGACGGAACATTTTGCTTGATCGCCGGCTGGTCAGGAGCGCATAGTTAGTGGCATTTGATTTGGCGACGACCGATACAGCAATACATCACCTGTCTGCATACGCAAGTCCTGGCATCCGTGCTGTCCCTTTCTCCGGCTGGTCTTCTTCTGCATCTCCTCTTCACTTCCTGTCTCATCCTGTGAGAAGGGGAAGTTCAACCAGTAGAGCACCCTCTATTGTTTGAACTTCTGGCTTATCTCAGGATGAGACAGGAAGTGAAGAGGAGATGCAGAAGAAGGCCAGCTGGAGAAAGGGACAACATGGACCTAGGAACTCGCGCTGGCGGACAGGTAATGTATTGCTGCTGGCTGGGGGAGAACAGGCAGCGGCAGCTCCACGGGTTGTGAATCAATTTCATGCTGAAATCGATTCAAAATCTTTGTGCAGTGTATGGGCAGCCAATAGATCCCTCTTTGATCAGATTTGATAAGAGAGGGATCTATCTGTTGGTCGATGTAGTGGCAATCGACCAGCCCTTAAAGGGATACTTAAGTCAACTGGAAAAAATGAGTTTAACTCACCTGGGGCTTTCCTCAGCCCCCTGAAGCCGATCGGTGCCCTCGCAGCCCTGCTCCGATGCTCCTGGACCCGCCGGTGGCGACTTCTGGTTTCGCCGTCACCGGCCGACAGGCATGGGAACGCGAGTGATTCTTCGCGTTCCCAGCCGCAATAGCACCCCCTATGCTGCTATTGCGGCCTTCTAGTTAACTAGTGAGTTAACTTATCAGCTGCTAGTTAATTGATTAGCAGCTCAGAATTCTGACTAGACTGTGCAAATTTTTGTTCCCTGGTGAACTGAAATTAGCATACAGGGTAATTTTTTTTCTCAATGTTAGGCTGGCACTGTTATAATTTGATTTTTCTGCACTCCTTCTGCAAGTAAATGATGTTTTTCAAGAGACATTCAAATGGTCTGTATGATGTGTTATCAAACCGTACCTTCTGTTCATCACCATTTAGTGGTGGGAACGCTTTGGGGTAGCACTATTCTTGACTGATCACAAAATTGGATAGGCAATTGGGTGAAAACAGAGAATTGCTATACATATACAGAATACATCTCATGAACTTTAATGTTGAATAAATAAAATGGACACAACCACTGGACCTTTATTATTTGTGTGGACCATTTATTATAGAAATGTTTGTGTTTTTTATAGTGTCACATAAATATATTATGTGCCTTGTTCAGAATACTTGGGCCTTTTTTGCTTAACTTGAAAACTAGGTGAGAGCCATGCAACTTTTCTAATTGAGCAGCATGGTAGCCAAGTGGTCAGGACTCTTGCCATGCACTGCTAGAATCTCATGCTTGCCATAACATTTTCTATATGAAGTTTTATGTATTTTCACCTTGTCTGCTTCGGTTTTCTACATGGACTTTGGTTTCCCAAATACATACTGTAAGGTAATTGGTTCTCTCAAATAAACTGGCCTTACTATGGTAGAGACATTAAGGTATACCGGTACTATAGTAGGGGTTAAATTGTAAACATCTCTGAGACAGTTAGTGACACGAATTGTGCAAGATTCTCTATAAAGTTCTGAGGAAAATTTGAGTGCTATATAAATCTATAATAATTTACATCACAGTTTGACCTCATCCGAGTAAGTTTATACTACACATGGGGGGACAGAAGGGACACATGGTGGAGCAAAGGGGGACATTTGGGTGAGAAAATGAGGACACAGGGGACACATGGGGAGCAAACGAGGACACAGGGGGACAGAAGTGGACACATGAGGGAACAAAGGAGGACACTGTGGGGCAGAAGGGACACACTGGGGGAGCTGAGGAGGATACAGGGGGAAAGAAGGCGATACATGGGGACAGAAGTGGACACATGGGGACACAGGAGGGCACATGGGGACACAGAAGGACACATGAGGAACAAGGAGGACACAATAATTGGGTAGGACATATTTTTCAAGATGCTGCTGGACTATGGACGCACCAGGTGTATTATATTGTTTTCCCTGATTTTTGCCCTCTAAATCTAGGTATATCTTATCATAGTCCGGATCATCTCGGCTCTTCCTGCTTAGTAAGCCAGCACCTATTCAGTAAAAAGTCCTTGGGCTAGACTCTCTGACGCTGCTAATGCCTACTTAGTGCACCCCAGTGGCTGCAGTTCAAGTGCTTTGAGTCCGCCAGGAGAAAAGTGCAATATAAATATTATTTGTCTTGCCTTGTCAAAATCCCTTAGTAAAAAACGACCCTAATGCTGGGCATACACGGCTTGTTTGCTCCTTATCAATCGAGCCGCTGATGGCTCGATTGATAATTTCCGACAGGTCCGATGACCCGCCGGATCAATACCCCACACTCGATCCCCGCGGGCGGACAATAGCGGGGAATCGAGCGGAAGATAAGGAGCGCCCGCTGGGACGAGCGTGGTTTAATCCAGGCACCTGCGGGGACGAGCGGGGGATGCGCCTGGATCGAGCCAGCGGGTATGGGAATGATTTGTTAAAGGACAACTATCAATATAGTTTTTATTTAATTGGGATGGAAAAAGCTTGTCTAGGTGTTTCTAACTACTGATACAAATCTGCTTTTCTTCCTCCTCAGATATAAAAGTCCTTTCAAAATGTATGTGTTAGATCATTGAATAATGGTGTGTGTGCGTGTGTGTGTGTGTGTGCGTGCGTGCGTGCGTGCGCGTGTGTGTGTGTGATTCATCAACCCCTTAATCCCTGACCCTACACCTGTTAACCCTGTGTGTACTTTGAGCTAGTGAGACCTGTCACCTGTAAACAATATAAGCTGCAGATACTGGTTTTCTCTCTATGAATTGAGATAAGAATGACTACAGGGGCAAAGGGCCCTATACAATTTACCAACTTGCCAGCAGTAAACAATGGTGATTTCTAAAATCAGGTGACTGGACCCTCACCTAATTCAATTCTATTTAGCAACCCCCTGGCCAGGTGGAACACTTGCCCAGTGAGTTATTTTCCCACTATGCAGTTGTAAATATCACCTCCTCCTCCTCCTCTAAGAAGTGATGAATCCCATAAAATATAAGCAAGAACTTACTGCTCTTATGCATATGACCCAAAGTGTCTGAGGAGAATGTATTGAGACCTGTGTGCCAGGATAAGCAGAAGGAAATGTATTTATTATCTTCTACATGAGTAATTACTCTCTTCTAATTAAACCTGATACCGAAGAAGGGTTTTCACACTGAAGTTCTTTTCTGTCAAAGACAAATATACTGCGATCTTCTGACAGACCCAGAAACCAGCTCTGGCTGTTTTCTCACATTTCACATAAAACACGGAATCCCCTCTGCTAATGGATCATCCCAATGCAGTTAAAACTTACACATAGTAAACAATATTTAGGATGAAAAGTAGGAAAGCGCTTACACAACTATTAAATAGTACTTACACAGTAATTGTACGCCATAATTTTCAAACACTTGGTTATTGACAGGTGTCCTTTTTATACAGTATTCAAAACACAAATTATGGTGTTCATTACCACTATGACACCAATGGAAGGCTAACCCAATGGCTAAAGAAGGGCCCCGAGGTGCAATTGCACTTGAATCTTCTGTTGCTACACGACTGTTGTATGGGCTATAATATTCTGTTACTACCAGGAAACTCCTGTTTCTCAAAAAGAATTGTGTGCTTGCAATGCACACCCCACCCATTGCACTAAGACACTTCCCCCACAATAAGCCACTGCCCACAACTGCGGCACCTACACTAAGCACCCTCCCACACTAAACCACGGCTGCACTATACTACCGCCCACAACTGCACCCACCATGCTAAGCTGACATCCACAGGTGCTTCCAGGTCCGTACAAATATTCCTAGCAGATTTGCTGTTGAATGAGCAGTTGCTGCTTGCTAACTGTATGGTTTAACTTTCAACTGGCTGCAGTGTGTCCGCACCCTGCATAAATGCATGATTCATTTAGTATATAGGATTGTTTTATTTCCTACTGTCTGTATGTAGTATCGCTAAATTGTTTCTTTTCTATCACATGTTTTGACTATTGCTGCATTGTCTCATCTGTCTACAGTTCACTCTGGTTTGTACATTAATGTGCCATGCAAAATAGCTATTCATGGAAATTTAATTAAAATGTTGGCATCAGTAAGTGGTGCCTCCAGGAGGAAGTTGGAAAGCTAAAAAACCAAGCAGGCCAAATAGAAATTTGCCCCTGGCCAAGGTTTTATCTACTGGAATTGGCAAGGATGGATGGAAGAGGTTCATTTTGTGGTATAATTAGTTTTTATATACAGCAATATAAGGTGTGTTTGTGTTGTGGATCTTTATGGACAATACAAGTCACATACGAAATATTCAAAACAATGAGACAAAACAGACAATAGCATGACAATAACTGATGGTATCATAGTTAGTCTACATTGTTCTGCTTCTACTAGTTGCTAACACATGTGCTAATCTACCTGTAATACAAAAGCAATACAATGGAAATTAACTCTAATTGTTCTAGTGCTGTCACCTCCATGTCAGATATTGAAACCAACTGGTTGAATACACCTTTGGAAATCGTCAGAAGACTTCAGAAGCTCTTGTACGCACTCACGCATGTGCAGTATGGAGCTTGCCTGTCTTTTGGGACACAAGTGCTTTCCGAAGCCTTCACAGGGCTCCCAGAGACAGTAAATTTGAATGGGGGACAGAGCTGGAATGAGGTCATTGAGAGAAGACAGGGAAGGCCCTATAGGTTTCAGAGCCTTCCCTCTACATAGGTGAGTGTCTGCCTTTTTTTCCCATTGTTGCTTCAGTATTACTTTAAGAACTTCCAGAAGATTCTTAAAGAGTACTTAAAGGAGTCATCAGGCAAAAAATAAAAAAAAGATTTACTCACCTGGGGCTTTCTCCATCCCCTTGCAGCCGACTGTCCCACGCCGAACGCTCCACTCTCTGCCCCCGTCCCGGGCTCCCCACATGGTGCAGAGGCCGACCTCAAGGTTGTCCTTACTGCGCCTGCGTGAAGTGCCGCTGTCAATCATGGCCACGTTGCCCATGGTGTACTGCGTAGATGCAATAGTTCTGTGCCTGCGCAGTACACCGCAGACAACGTGGTCATGATTGACAGCATGCTTCACGCAGGCGCAGTAAGGACCTCGACCTCTGCACCGTGCGGGGAGACCGGGACGGCGGCAGAGAGGCGTGGGACAGTCGGCTGCAAGGGGCTGGAGAAAGCCCCAGGTGAGTGAAGCTTTTTTTTATTTTTTTGCCTGATAACTCCTTTAATCTGAACATGCTAATAGTAGCGCAAGTTAATTTGGGCGTGGCTATTCCGACAATGTATTTATCCGCTATATCATTTCATCATGGCGCAGACTGCATAATATGGGCGCAGGTCATGGCTATGCCTGCAATCGGCATCTCTTCCACGGCTATTCATTATACCACTGCAACTTTTGTGCGGCTGTCACTTATCCTGCTTCAACTCCTGGCTGTGCCTGCAGCTATGTCTCACTTCATCACTTTCTGTGAGGGGTACGAGTATTTACATGTTCATAATTAACGGCTATTGCCCATCGCACAATTAACGGCTATATCATTTATGTTGCGTCTTCAGGTAACTTCTCTATTTACTGCTATTGCTGCTCTGGCAACTAAAATGTATAATTTATAATGCGCCCTCAGCCAACTTAATTATTAGCCACTATTTTTCAACCTCTATTAAGCTCTATCTATAGGTAGCCTCTGGCTGAACAGGTGCCCAGTTAAACAGCTGTGTGTACTCCATGAAGCCGCTGCTTGGACAGGTGCATACACACTGCGGCTGCCTCATGTAGCCGCTGTCAACTCAGAAGCACAGACAATAAATTCCTGCCCTTTGAATGAGTGGGCAAGGCAAGAACATGTGTTATCCATTCACCTGCTTACTCCATGTAAAATTGATAGTGGGAGATTCTGGCTGTGTGACTCTTGATGCCCAAGTGACCTGGTGTCTTTTTACTATGTAGCTGCTAGCGCAAACTGTGCACAGCTGATCTTCTCTGCATCTGAGCTGACAACGGCTACATGAGGCAGCTGCAGTATGAACGCAGTCTGTGCAAAGCTGCTGGGCTCAGCTCTGTTCCAGCAAATTACTAAATGAGGTATCATTGCTGCAGTTAAGATGCTGCGCACAGGTGCCTATCCAAGCAGCAGCTACATAAAGTATAATTTCCGCAGTGCACAGCCGTTAAAGGGCTACTTAAACGTAGCTTGGGTTGCCTACATCATTGTAGCCTTGAGCATACATTGGATAAAGGGGCTGGAAAAAAAAGGGCAGGAATTGAAGCCGAAAGACAGATATCATAATTAATAACTATATTAACATTTTGGTGCAGCCAAAAATGATTAATTACCTAGTAGATCAATCTGCTTATAGGGGTAATACTAGAGCATGATTGATGGACTTTGAAGCCGCAAACACTACACAATAATGTTATACTTCTAATGTGTTGCCAAGCATCAGTACATTGCAAATATCAGCACTGACATGATGCATCCACTCCTCCTGGAGCCACTATATTACCCTCCTCCTGCTGGCCATCACACAGCATTTGCTCACTACTGTGTTCAGAACTATATGTGGATAACATAGTGGAATATCAGCTATTTTATCCACTATGGTTCGTATTTTGTAGTGAATACATATCCACTATGCCGCTATTTTATGCTGTACTTACATAGCTCCGCCTCCGAACCCAATTAGAGCTGGTCATGATCCATTTAATTTTGCCTCCTCATAAGTTGCTTGATAGAGTTTGCGATGAACGTTTTTTCATGCACTAAAGACTTTCTTATCAGTACTTTGTAATAGATAAGTATCCACTATGCTGCTATTGTATCCACTTCACAGCTCTGAACCCAGCAGTGGATAAAATAGCGGCTATGATGCTTCACTGCTACAGTCTCTTCCGCTATTTTATCCACTACAGAGCTTTGTAGTGGATAAACTAGCAGGGAGGTAACAATGCAGCATCATAGCAGCTATATTGCAGGTTTCAGAGCGAGCATCATAGCAGCTATATTGCAGGTTTCAGAGCGATGAGGTGGATAAAATAGCGACATAGTGGATATTTAATCCACTGCAAAGTCTGATACAAAATTCTGTAGTGGATAAAATGGCCATTATGCAACTATTTTATGGGCAACATTGTTCTGATCACAGTAGTGGATAAAACAGCTGCTATGAGGCTTCAGTTCCAATTCATTATATAATATAACACGGTTTATTGTTGTGGATACGTTTTCTGAATATTGTTAGAAATGATACCAATGTGTTACTGTTACAAAATAATTTGCCTCCTCATATGTTGTTTGTTATAATAATATTGTTCTGCTGTAATTGTTTTTTTTTTTCAAAACCAATTGCTACATTGTGATAGATTCCTATGCGTTTGCTAATGGTGGATGCATATGTCTATAATGATACAGCAGCAGCCACTTTGTGAAGCTGATGTAACTGTAGCTTGCCCTCCTGCACGCAGAGCTGCTGATGGCCTCCTGCTTTCAACAGCCGGTGCAGGGTCTTGAAGCTCACCGCAGAGGCTGAGGACACCCCCACCTGATTTTAGTAATCTGAGTGTAGGATACATGGTTTCTGCAGCTCAAAGCTGCTTTACGTGCACTTCATGTGTGGCTATCATCACTTTCAGTTCTATTGAAATTAGCAAAAAACCTTGTAGCAGAGATCTTAGTGGCTACACTACTGTTTGAAATCCAGTTTCCATAATTTTTGCATCATGTTTACCATGTAAGGGTAGCTTTAGCTTTTAGGTCTTACAGAAAAAGCGACTATAGGGAGCATACGCTGTAAATTATAGGGCTACGGATCACTGCTATTTACAGTGAACGCACCTTATAAAAGCAAAATTTAGTAGTAGTTGTACAATAATGACCATTCACCATTTACAGTGGCTTGCAAAAGTATTCGGCCCCCTTGAAGTTTTCCACATTTTGTCATATTACTGCCACAAACATGAATCAATTTTATTGAAATTCCACGTGAAAGACCAATACAAAGTGGTGTACACGTGAGAAGTGGAACGAAGATCATACATGATTCCAAACATTTTTTACAAATAAATAACTGCAAAGTGGGGTGTGCATAATTATTCAGCCCCCTGTGTCAATACTTTGTAGAACCGCCTTTTGCTGCAATTACAGCTGCCAGTCTTTTAGGGTATGTCTCTACCAGCTTTGCACATCTAGAGACTGAAATCCTTGCCCATTCTTCTTTGCAAAACAGCTCCAGCTCACTCAGATTAGATGGACAGTGTTTGTGAACAGCAGTTTTCAGATCTTGCCACAGATTCTCGATTGGATTTAGTTCTGGACTTTGGCTGGGCCATTCTAACACATGGATATTATTGTTTTACACCATTCCATTGTTGCCCTGGCTTTATGTTTAGGGACGTTGTCCTGCTGGAAGGTGAACCTCCACCCCAAGTCTCAAGTCTTTTGCAGACTCCAAGAGGTTTTCTTCCAAGATTGCCCTGTATTTGGCTCCATTCATCTTCCCATCAACTCTGACCAGCTTTCCTGTCCCTGCTGAAGAGAAGCAACCCCAGAGCATGATGCTGCCACCACCATATTTGACAGTGGGGATGGTGTGTTCAGAGTGATGTGCAGTGTTAGTTTTCCGCCACACATAGCGTTTTGCATTTTGGCCAAAAAGTTCCATTTTGGTCTCATCTGACCAGAAAGCCTTCTTCCACATGTTTGCTGTGTCCCCCACATGGCTTGTGGCAAACTGCAAACGGGACTTCTTATGCTTTTCTGTTAACAATGGCTTTTTTCTTGCCACTCTTCCATAAAGGCCAACTTTGTGCAGTGCACGACTAATAGTTGTCCTATGGACAGATTCCCCCACCTGAGCTGTAGATCTCTGCAGCTCGTCCAGAGTCACCATGGGCCTCTTGACTGCATTTCTGATCAGCGCTCTCCTTGTTCGGCCTGTGAGTTTAGGTGGACGGCCTTGTCTTGGTAGGTTTACAGTTGTGCCATACTCCTTCCATTTCTGAATGATCGCTTGAACAGTGCTCCATGGGATGTTCCAAGGCATTGGAAATCTTTTTGTGGCCTACCCCTGCTTTTCATTTCTCAATAACCTTATCCCTGACCTGTCTGGTGTGTTCTTTGGACTTCATGGTGTTGTTGCTCCCAATATTCTCTTAGACAACCTCTGAGGCTGTCACAGAGCAGCTGTATTTGTACTGACATTAGATTAGACACAGGTGCACACTATTTAGTCATTAGCACTCATCAGGCAATGTCTATGGGCAACTGACTGCGCTCAGACCAAAAGGGGCTGAATAATTACACACACCCCACTTTGCAGTTATTTATTTGTAAAAAATGTTTGGAATCATGTATGATTTTCATTCCACTTCTCACATGTACAGCACTTTGTATTGGCCTTTCATGTGGAATTCCAATAAAATTAATTCATGTTTGTGGCAGTAATGTGACAAAATGTGGAAAACTTCAAGGGGGCCAAATACTTTTGCAAGCCACTGTATGTGGCTCCTACATTATGTCGGCATCTGTATCTAATATTTAACCAGCTACTTGTAACATCCATAGAAGCTGCGGCTGCAGGCACGCAGGGTGTCTCCGCAGCCGCCTCGCTTTCTTGCTCAGGGACTTCGCCCGTTCCTTTGGCGTCTAGTACGCCGAGGACGGGGTTGTCAATTGCTCATAAGGTTACTGTATCACGCGGGCGCGGAGACAGGACCTTTATGCGGGGAGGCGTGTCAGCTGACCAGCCGGTCGGCTGTCTTCAGAGGAGACTCACGGCGCTCCGGATTGGCTGATTGGTAGTGGGCGCGGCCGTGGGGTCTCCTCTGCTTCAAAAGCTTTCAGTATTCGCTCGCAACCTGTCTGCTGTTGCGAATGCTCATATGTTAGCGCTCAGACCTTAGATAGTATCCAGTGTGTTTTAATCTTGGAGGAAACCAGGGATTTCACACAAGACTAGGATTATTTGTATTATTATATATTGATATTCTGTGTATGACTCTGGCTATCCTCTGACCCTGCTCTTGCTAATCGATTCTGTACTTCTGCCCATCTGACTCTGTTGCTGAACTCTGCCTGATATCTTACTACTCTCTTGCCTGTCGATTTTGTACTGTACCTGCCCGCCTGTTACTGATCCTAGCCTGTCTGACTACTATACTCACCAGTGAGCCCTGTCACTGGTGAGGTGCTCTTTGCTAGTACTCATCAGCTTCTCTGGTGAGATCTAGTCTAACTATTCTATTACTGTGTACTAATAGTACCCACCAGCTCCTCTGGTTAGGTTTAGCAAAACTATTCAGTTACTGTGTACCAATAGTGCCCACCAGCTGGTCTGGTGAGGTCTAGGTAAACTATTCAGTTACTGTTGCACCAATCACTATACACCTTGCTGTTCTGCTAGTTATACTTGCATTATTGGTGATTCTGCAGATCACCACATAATCAGGTATACCGTCTGTATTATCGGTGATTCTGCAGATCACACATAATCAGACGTCTGTGTTGCTACACCAATCGTTACACTACTACAATGTGTAACGATCGGTGTCAGCAACCAGAGAGAGAATCTGATCCTTGGCGATCCGCAGTATCCCCAAGAATACAGATATACCCGATTATTGAGGATCTGCGGAATCGTCAATAATCAGATATGTCTAACCTCTAGACACCAGAGAGAGTGTAAGTGTTTGGTGCAACAGTAACAACTCTGAGTAAAGACCACCTGAGGAGCTGGCGGCCTATACTCCGGAGAAATTCACCCCTGAGCGGTGGGTGATATTCCTGTAGCCTGTGGACCCCTAAACGAGGGACCAAGGCTGGGATGCAGGAAGCCCTGCTGCTAATATGTAAGGTTTTGCCCTGAACTGGGCTAACGTAACACAGTAATAACACAACTTAGTCTGGGGTGTGAGGTCCGTATTCACAACACCCTGGAACTAGTCTGGAGCATAACATAAATGATAATACAATTCCCTAGTCTTGGGTGTGAGGGCCTTGATCTCCACACCCTGGAACTATGCTAGAGAATACACAGAAGATACACAGTATTCCTAGTCTGGGGTGTGAGGGCCTTGATCTCAACACCCTGGAACTGGTCTAACAAATAATACAATACAATTAGTACTTTAAGCTATCAAGAACTCAGTGTGGATTCCCAGCTCTAGCCGGTTCTGGCACACTGTCGGGTCTAGCTAAGGTCTGAGTGCCTTCACACAAGTGTTAACAATGGCAGACAACCAGCAACTGACAAGCAGCAGAATATATAGTTGCTGGACTCTGCCGCCCCGCCCGAGCCATTCAGCCAATCATGAGTCCTGCAGGAAACAGCTGATCTTTCTGATCAGCTGACACTTCCCCTGCTGGTATAAAGGTCCTGAGTTCAGGCCCGCGCGCGTAGCTCTCCATCTGCCTATGTGCACTAACAGACCCAGCCACACCAAGCGCATGCTGCTGCATGCAAACCGCCGCGTTGGACGCGGAAACAGCCGCTTTGCTGTCAGGACATGCGGCGGCTTTTCAACATTCCACCATACTACCAGACGCGTGTTCATGCGTGCAAACCGCCGCTTTGGACGCGGAGTCAGCCGCCTCGCTCTTGGCATATGCGGCGGCTTTTCCGCGTTTTCTCACACAATGTTTCAGAATAATTGTGTGGTGCGCCTGAGTAAAGCACGCTATAACTGGCAACAATATGAATATAGCCGCTATCAGAGTAAAAAAAACGTTCACCGAAATCAGCACTCATTTTAACTCCCGGCACTTTTACATGTAAGATTACAATGTAATATGTAAGATTACATCATCCGCTATTGAAAGACACTTCATAAGTGTGCATTTTTCTTTTAACAAATATTAGCCGCTCATTCATAATACATAACCGCTACATAAATGTAACACAATGCATTTATAGCCGAGATAATAAATACACGATAATCGTGCCCATTTCATTAAGCGGCTATTTCAAATGTATGCCCTTTAATCACAGTAATATTTGCAAGATATCCCTTTCTTTTCGACTTCCATGACACTTTGGGACTGATTGAGAAAGCCTGCATGAGATGGCATTTATAGGTACAGACATAAGAGCTAATTTACAGACTCACTAAAGTGCCATGCACCCAAAACTCATGTCCAGTTCATAATAACAATGCTGGTCCCTGTGATGGTGCACTCTGCTTCATGAAGGGGCTGCAGTGCAAATAGCTCATACTATTGAATTATAAAAGCAGTAGAGTGTTATTGGCTAACTAATGATGACCATACATGGTACAATTTTATCATCCAATCTTACCATTTCTATGTAGTATAAGGGTAAATTAAGTGAATATACTGAAAAGATAATTTAGGCAGTTCCCTTATATTACATAGAAATGGTAAGATTGGATGAAAAAATTGTACCATGTATGGTCACCATTAGAAGTAAAGGAGCAAGCTTTTGGCTAGTAAGCCTTATTCATACTTTGTTCCTGTATACTGACAAGATGTTATAACACACAGCTTATATACACTGGACATTAGAAAGAGAAACATTCTTTTGCAATCATAAATAAACATCATAAGATGCCTTTATTAAAACATCAGGAGGGCCTCACAGGATGCTGGCTAATTTATGCCAAATAGAAAGGACCACTTGTTTGCTAAAACTTCACACACCACAGATTCCGGGTTATGAGGAGACCTTGTAAAACTAGAGTTCAAAATACTTAGGCAGAGTACATAAAATATTTGTCATAGGCTAAAAAATTTGGAATTTACAACCTATCTTCCAGCACAAAAAATAAAAATAATGGGGGGCATTGTTAAGGATTGTGCACATGGGTTTTGTTGTAGTCAATCACTAAGTTCATGTTTTACCTATAGTCATATTCATTAATGTTTTACGTCTTGTAGCTGAAGCAGTGCTGTGCAGGATTGGGCTTGTTCCTGTGCACACCTCCAGCACTATCTTATGCAGCACTAACTGGTGAAAGGGAGTATATGTTCCCTGAACCAATAAGATTGATTTTTACCATTACAAATATTTTTATTTTCTCAGTTCATAGTAAAAAATAAACACTGTAGCGTTATTTCAGAATAAAATATCTTCACCATAAATTTGTGATAAATAGCCGAACAAAGTTTGTGTTTTTTATCTGCAGTAGTGATTTTTATTTTTAAACAAGAATTGGTTATACTGAGAAATAATGTGTTTTTCTATTTTATTCCCTCTTATTCCAATTAAAATGCATAGAAAACAGAATTGATTGAGGGTATAAAATGCCATACAATGAAGCCTATTTTGTCGTAAAAAAAACAATATATATTTCGTGTAGGTGTCATAAATAGGAAGAAAGTTATTGTTGAGTAAATAGGGACACAGCTAAAATGTAAAGACTGCTCTGGTCCAGTGGGAAACAAGGTATGGATGCAAAGTGGTTAAATATGTGAAAACACATAAAGAAAAAGAACATTTCTCCCAGAGTAAAATGTGCTATACATTACTTCTCTCCTATGTTGCTGTCCCTTACAGTAGGTAGTAGAAATCTGACAGAACTGATAGGTTTTGGACTAGCCCATCTCCTCATTGGGATCCTCAGGGTTGTCTTTATTTTCAAAAGCACTTAGTAAATGGCAGTTACTCAGTCCAACTGCCAGAATTGTTTGCAAAGAGGCGTGTGTGTGTGTGTGTGTGTGGGGGGGGGGGGCTGTATCTTTATATAGTTCCTTTCCAGGAAACTGATAAGTAGCCATAGCAATGAAACGTTGGGCGGAGTCTGGCTGTGAGATTTGAGCTGCAAGCACACTGGAGGCTGCGTGGCTGAGCCCAACTTTGTTTGTGTTTATTGCAGTAAGTTTGTGGGGCCCCAAGCGGGTAGCTTAGCAAGAATAGCCTGGTGCATTGCTCATCTAGCAAGGCTGGTCCAGTGGCGGTAGCATATCTCGATACCCACACTGCCGTTTGTGTCTTAACGTTCTAGAGCACTTTTTAAAATATTTTTTAATAAAAAGCCCTGAGGTTATGTTTAGGCTATTTGGAGCCTTTTTACTTTGTGAGGTGTGCTGGAAGACTCTCTACAGGATGGAGGAGGATGGCATACAGAGATTGCCTGAGAGGCTGGGCGCGGCCATACACCCTGCAAGCGCAGATAGACCGTGGAGGTCTCAGCATCTGGGGATTAGTTACCCTAAAGGTGGCCACTAATGATCCAATTTCTAGCAAAAAATCGTTTGAGCGATCAGAAATTCTAATCGGAAGCGAAATTTTGTAATACATCGTTCACTACACTATCAACGAACCAATCTTTGCTTCCTATCTATCACAACCAACAAGAAAATCCAAATTTTGGTTCAACGAAAATTCATTCGGTCGACATTTTTTTCACTCGTTCATAATCGATTGTGTCCATCAACGGAGGTTATTTACAACCAATCCGATCAGAATTTCTGATCGCTCAAACAATTTTTCGCTAAAAATTGGACAGTTAGTGGCCACCTTTAGGAGGGAGCACGGTGTGTTGTGCATGTCAGAGGTGGTTGACTGCTATCTTTCCAAGAATTTATGAGTACATAGTGCATGTGGAGTCGATAGACATACATTTTGAACCTTTGTTACATCCTGAATAGTGATTAGGACTGAGAGCACTCCACCAATTGACGAGAGCCCCCTTTGCATTTGCAGGCTGACTGAACTTGCTAGGGAGTTGTGCATGTGGATTTGCAAGGACATTGCATTAGCAGTTTACCGTATTAACATTCAGTTCCCTATATGTGTGAGCACTTTTAAAATCATTGCTATCTATTGAAAAACTGTAAAATGTTAAATATGTGAAAACACATAAAGAAAAAGAACATTTCTCCCAGAGTAAAATGTGCTATAAATTACTTCTCTCCTATGTTGCTGTCCCTTACAGTAGGTAGCAGAAATCTGACAGAACTAACAGGTTTTGGACTAGCCCATCTCCTCATTGGGATTCTCAGGGTTTTCTTTACTTCTAAAAAGCAATTAGTAAATGGCAGTTGCTCAGTCCAGCTGCCAGAATTGTGTGCAAAGAGGTGTGTGCGTGCTTGCATGTGTGTGTGTGTGCGTGTGTGTGTGTGTGTGTGTGTGTGGGGGGGGGGGGGGGGGGGCTATATAGTTCCTTTCCAGGTTTTATTATTGTATTTTCTTGTTCATGTTGTTAGATGTCTCTGGGGTACTTCTCTGGGACCCCTGTCTTGATCAGCTGCTTCTTCTGGTTGCTAGAAGCATTATAACATAATAGAAGGGATTTAATGTTGCTAGAAAAATGTAGTTGCCATGCTTGCTGCCACCATTTCTGTGTTGCTTGAAGTCAAATCAAATCAAAGATTGGTTTATTGGCATGACCAAGATTCATACAGGCATTGTCAAAGCAGGGGGAAATGGGGGGTCATGGAAGGGGGTGGGGTAGGGGTACAGTGGGTTAGCAGTTTATGGACATTGTTAGGTTTACAGTTGATTTATACTCCTCTCAGTCTGTGGCATGCTGTGACATAGTGTGCAGTAATTGTCACTGTGGATTCCTCTTCTCCTAGTAGAATGTACCGTTTTCTCTCATCATCCAATGTATGAAAGTCTGGAAATAGTTCCATCAATTTCTTAAAGTAAGTGTCCCGAGTTGCAGTCAGGGTTGCTCGGGTAGTACTTTTTAAAATCCGCCTGGATCCGGGTACCCAGATATCCGGATCCGATTCGGATATCCGGATCCGACCTCGCGGATATCCGAGAGAATTCGGATATCCGACCAAATTACCCGCGGGTACCAGACCTATTCGGGTATCCGGATAGAAAAACCGGAAGTGCCCTTTAAATAGCTTTAAAAAGGGTTTTTTGGGTAAATGATGCATGTAGCATCATGTTTTTTTTAAAGGGAAACACTAATTTATTATTTGGTGGACATAAAAGGAAACAAAAAAAAAAGCTGTCAATTAACATCAGGACTAGGTTCCAGACAGCGGTCGTGCAGCCCACATTGTGTCCAAAGTCCAATCGCACAACTGGGACATGACAGTTTTCAGCCCAGACACCTCCAAAAAATGACACTGCAATTGTGTTTTGGGTTGAATATAGGTGGTGGTATCAGCAGCAGTGGCCTGTGGAACCGTGGCGGTGGGAGCCAGCGCTAGCTTGCTTCAGCCTCTTGAACTCCTCATGCTCAACAACATGTTTTTTGGCCAGATGGGTGATGAAGCTGGAGGTGCCATACTTGTAGGGGTCACAACCTCTACTCCTCTGTAGTTTGCACACATTGAATATGGCAAACTTGCTGTCCAATGAGGGCAGAGTGAAAAACCGCCAGATTGGGGAGGTGAAGATTCCCCTGCGGCCTGAATGGGATGCTGCGGCTTTTCTCCCTGTGGCAGTTGGGGGTTGAGTGATGTGGCTGGTGGTAGCGGCAGAAGGATGTGGTGGGTCCCGCATTCTAAAGCCACTGTCTGCAATGCTGATCCTCCGTGCCAAACCCACCGACGCATCCTCCTCCTCAGAGTCAGAGCTGACATCCCCATCCTGTGGATGGTAGTCATGGTCCTTCATCCCATCATCAACATCATGCCCCCCCTCCTCAAAACCCAGAACATCCTCCTCAAACTCCTTGCAGCTAACAGCCCTGAGTTCAATCGTGGCGCCTGGAGCGAAAAGTTTGCTGACTGAGGGCAGGCTGCCCGCTGGGGTCGACACTGACACGGCAGACCTTCTGAGGGTGGCCGTAATGTTGCTCCCTGTCCTCTTGCCCTTGCTGCCCCTCCCACGGCTGCTGGTGCCAGCAGACATAGTACAACTTATACGTGATGATGTCACCAGATGATGTGGGGTACTTTTACTTTAATGAAATCGGGGTTGGACTTTAAATCAAATCAGCACGGAGTGAAAGACCGCAGAGTAGAGGACAGACAGTGCACACTATCAGTCTAACTGTCACACTGACAATGCTCAGCACAGCAGCACTGCAGTACTCTGTAATAAGCTAACACAGTACTACTCTCTCTAACAACTAACTGCAGTACTAACTAACTATATAATCAGGGCCGGATTTGTATATTTTAGGCCAACTGTCACACTTGTATATGCACACAAAATATTATATACCTGCCCCCATTCTAGCAGCCCAGGCCTATGATGGTAATCAGGATTCTTTGGAGCTCTCCTGGCCTTCAGACAGGTCCTCCAGCTCAGAATGTGCATAGTTGAAGCATGGGGTGAAAGAGTCAACCTTTGTGAGTAACAGTGGGGTAAGCTACAAACTGGATGGCTGCTGCCTGCTGAAAAACCCATTTCAGATTGTATGGCACCCAAGACAAGTCAATCTGCTAATGTGGTAGTACATTATGAGTACATTATGGCTGGTACACACAATGCAACTTCCAGTAAGATCAATGGGTCGAACCAATAATTTCCAAGTCTGATCTGCTCCAGATTGAAATCAGGATACATTTTCAGATCATTACTGCATGAAATGGATCCCATTATCAATAGGGAGCCGATCGGACTTGTCAGAAATAATTGATTCAACTAATCAATCTGACGGGAAGTTGCATCCTGTGCACCAGCCATTAGACTAGGGTAAGGATTAGATTGTGAGCTCTTCTGAGGACAGTCAGTGACATGACTATGTACTCTGTAATGTGCTGCAGAAGATGTCAGTGCTATATAAATACATAATAATAATAATATGGTAGGACATTAGACTATGACTATGGTAGGATTAGATTGTGAGCTCCTCTGGGGACAGTCAGTGACATGACTATGTACTCTGTAAAGTGCTGCAGAAGATGTCAGTGCTATATAAATACATTATATTAATATAGTGGACATTAAACTATGGTAGGATTAGACTGTGAGCTCCTCTTAAGAACAATCAATAGCAGGACTTTGCAAAGGGCTACTAGAGTAAATGTCAACACTATATTACGTGTTAGAGTGAGAGGTCTGCACCTGCGCAGTAGCATGAACACGGTCAGGCTCAGCTTTTTCTGCCAGTGCCCTAGTGGCGTTGCTACTTTGCAGACACAGTGCAGCTGCACTTTGAGGGTGTCAGCGCTATATCGGCCTGGCCCCGTAGGACAAGGAAAGCTATTCAGAGGCTTCCTTCTCCTGATGTAAGTAACCACATAGCCTCTAGAAATAGGGGAAAATAGAAGTGGGGAGAGATAGGGAGAGAACAAAATAATGGAGAAAAGGAGGTGAAGGGCAATATAGGGGAGCACAGGGCAGAGAGATCACAAGAAGGGAGGAATACAAAAAGTACAAGAGAGCGGACAATTATGGCAAATCAGAGGGTAGCTAAGGGAAAGGAGAGTGAGAGAGGAAAAGAATGTTAGAGAGAAGAGGAAAGTAGAGAGAGTGGTAGAGAGGAGGGGGTGGGGGACAGAGAGTGAGAGGAGATATCAGTGCAGTTTCTTAGTTGTTGCTACATTTCCTGCTCCCCAAACACAAAATTGAGAGGAAATGTGAGATAGGAAGGAAGAGAAGCAAAACAGAAGGAAATGAGAGATTAGAAGGAAGGAAAAGAGATAGATAGAGAGAGAACAATATAGCATAAGAAAAGAGAGAGAGAGAGAGAGAGAGAGAGTGAAGAAAAATGGAGGAGAAAAGAAGACTTTTCTCATGGAGACAAAATAAGCAATAAATCAGCCAGGCTGAGACAAAGCATTCAGCTGCAGCTGCCAAGCCAGTTACGGACAGTATATTGCAGCTGTTTGTTTACTTGTTGTCCCAGCCTGGTCACGTAAAGTGTGAAACCTCTGTCCCCATAGCTCCCTAGACACAGATCCCTGGGTGGGCGGGCGCCCACATCCTAATCAAGCTTGTTAAAAGCTTACCAGCAATGATTACTGATGAGCTGTGTCGTACACATAGAAAACAGTTCTCCTTGCCGCCACAATTCATTAGCCACCGGCTTCAGCCAATGAAAATAATAGTGCTGACAAAGTCACTGCCCCCAAACCGTGCTGTTGGTTGCCTCTAAGCATCTGAGAGCAGCAATTGGCTTGCAATGTTGCAGGATAGGAGCTCTGTCCATAGTCACATGGACTCCATACATCTTCAATTAGGCAGCACAGGTTAGGTTCAGCACGAGTCCAGCCTGTTCGCGGCTGCCCACTGCCAGCCATTGTCTGATGCGGCCGATAAATGAATAAGGACGGGCGCCCATTATTGCTAACACTCTCTGCCTGCCAGAACACACTTTTCTTCCCCTTAGGCGCCCCAAGCAGAGCTGAATTTCTGGCGCCCTAGGCCATGGGCTATGTGGCCTTGCCAGAAATCCGGCCCTGTATATAATACAATACAATAACACAGTAATCCTTCCTATTCCCTAACCTATACTGTCCTGTTGGCCTGCACAGCACACACAGACACAGACAGGACCTAACTGAGTGAATGAAATCAAACAATTACACTAGCTAGCTAAAAAAAACAATAGAACAATAGTGTAGTGAAGGTGTTTATCACTCAAAGCTTTAGGTTTATCACTCTAAACAGGCACCACTTGCTAAGCCAACAGCACTGGAGCAAGTCTGTCAGTGACCAGCCAGCCACACAAGCAAGGACGATCTGTCTCATCATGCCAGCCCTCCTTATTACACAGGGGGGCTGGCCAGGGTTGCCTTCTGTGATTTGGTGCCAGGGCTTAGGCTGGGAGGCCTCTGATTGGCTCAATGAGGTCAGGTGGGGCTGGCCAGAGTTCCCCTCTGTGATTGGTTGCTAGGGCTTCTGCTGGGAGCCCTCTGATCGGCTCAATTATATCATCACCCTTGTTACAGTACCCGGATCCGGATATCCGTCGGATATCCGCGGGTATCCGCGGGTATCCGGATTATGCGGCCAGATACCTACCCACATAGAGCTATCCGGATCTGGCCCCAGGTATCCGGGAATCCGGATCCGACCGGATAGCTGAAAAATGGTCGGATACCCGGGTTTACCCGGGTACCCAGATCCGGATGAGCATCCCTGGTTGCAGTATATTTGGGGCAGTGCAGCAGGAAGTGATTCTCATCCTCAAAATTCTTCTGCTCACAGTGTTGGCATAGTCTATTCTACCTGGGTTTGTATGTCTATCTGTGTCTCTCAGATTCGATTTCGAGATTGTGAGTACTCAGCCTGTAGACTCTCAGGATGCTCCTCTCATGAGAGTTTTGGAGCTTTTCCAGTTATGGGACCATTTTATATTTTTTCTGTATGGACTGGTAAATGGTTAGCTTTTGCGCCTGTTTTAGTTCTTTCCTCCATTTATCTACATAGTCGTCTTTGCTCTTGGCTGTGGTGTGCTTTATCCGGACTCTTTATAGGAACGGTGGATCTGGGTTTGGAGGGATCATAGAGTTGACCACTTCTTTCAGGCAGGGGTCACACTTGTTGGCTTCCGTGCGAGTTTCCTGCACAGAAAAACTGATTGCAACTGAGAACTCATATTAATCAATGGTCTAGGACACACCTGAATGCAGATTTCGTGTGCAGGAAAAAAATGCCATCTTGCGCAATTTGTCCGTTTTCTCTACAAATTACATTAGCCGCTGTAAGGTAAGGGTCACGCTTGTCTTTCAGTTTTCTGAAAGGTGTAGAAAACTGAAAGACAAGTGTGACCCCTGCCTCAGGGAACATGGTTTTCTTGGAATTCATTGTGCAACATTAACTTGTAGTGGGGTAAGTGGTGCCTGCTGCTCTGTAGGTGGGTCTAGTAGGACAGCACTCTTTTCTGCATCTCAAGCAGTAATGGGATTATGAGAATCTACGCAGCTCAGCTCGGCAGGCTTCATTGTAGAGATGCTGCCTTCAACATCTGTCTTCATTGACATCCGAAGCTCAACTGATGTAATTCTGCCAGCCCAGTCTCAGTTTATAAGATCAGTGAGTTAATGTGACAGGGAGCTATTTCAGAGTCTGCAGGAAATGTAAATAGGTGCATTTGACTTCAAAGAGACTTATCTGAATTTGTTGCTGCTATTCACATAAACTTTTCACATCATCTTACTATAGTATCTCACTAAATTGAGCACACCTCTCACATTTTTCTAAATATTTGATTATATGTTTTCATACACCAAAGATATGGCACATTACTACAATATAAAGTAGTCAGTGTTAGTTTGTTGTCTTTTGCAAATAGATGTATAAATGCAGGAGAGTTTGAATGGGTATTGGGTCAGCCTTTCACTGTCAGTTTAAATTGTGCAATGGGTGTCTTAGGGCCCGTTTCCACTAGGAGCGGTGCGATACAGCTACATAGCCGCATCGCACCGCGGGTGTCCTGAAACACATGAACGGCAATGGAAGAGTTTCTACTGCATGCATGTTGTGCGGAGCGGTGCGGAGCCATCCGAGAATCTGCAGCATGGTGCAGATTCTCACACAGCCGCATCCACCCGCAGCCGCATCCCATCTCCTCCATTGACTTGATGTGATGCGGCGATGCGGAAGTGATGCAATGCGGCTAGGTAGCCGCATTCGCATCACTGAAGTAGTGGAAACCGGCCCTTAGTCTTCAGGCTACTGGACACCTTGTATACTTGTATAAGCTCACTGACTCCAGCCTACTAACCACTTGACACCTAATTTCTAAATAGTAACCAGTACAACTGTCATCTATATGTGTACTATTTACCTACATACAGTGTTTTACTTCAGCTTATATCTGTGAAGGTGCCTGAAGAAGTGGACTTCCCTGAAAGCTTGCATAGTTAAACGTTATCAGTTAGCCTTTAATAAGTATTACTTTTACAAAACGTTGGTTTACTACCTACCTCATCTACTGTAAATTTTAATTGCGGGAGGGACTTTTCTGAGGTTTATACTTTTTTCCACGTTCCGAAGGAAAAGTGGGGGTTTGGCTTATTTGTGGGTCAGCTTATCTGCAATTATATACAGTACATACAGGTGTTGGACAAAATAATGGAAACACCTAACATTTTGGCATCATAATCTTTGAACATCTTTTAAGCAATTAAAACGTGACATATGTTACATTTTTTTGTTTATTATTTTTGTTATTTGATATGTTTAATTAAAATAATTGTTTTCTGCAGAGTTGGTTATAATTTATAAAAATGGCAGATCTCTCAAACTTTCAAAGAGGCCAAATTGTTGGTGCTCATATGGCAGGTGCTACTGTAACAGAAACTGCCCGAATGCGTGGCATTTCAAGAGGTACTGTCTCAAAAGTAATGACTGCCTTTGAAAGAGAAGGAAAAAGGTCCTCAGCAAAGCACAGTTGTGGCCAAAAGTCGAAGTTGTCTGAGAGAGACCGTAGGACTCTAAATCGAATTGTTAGAAAAGCTCGCAAGACCACTGCTCCTAAAATCACTGCAGAGCTGAATGAACACCTACAGAATCCAGTTTCCACAAAAACTGTTCGTCGAGAGCTACACAAATCTAGATTCCACGGAAGAACTGCAATTAGAAAACCTCTGCTCTCAAAGACAAATGTTTCAAAGCATTTAGAGTGGTGTAGAAACCACCAGAATTGGTCCCTCGAGCAATGGAAAAATGTGATTTTCTCTGACGAATCATCGTTTACCTTATTTCCGACCTCCGGCCGAGTGTACGTTTGGAGACAGCTGAAAGAAGCATTTCATCCAGACGGCCTACTCCCAACTGTAAAACATGGCGGGGGTTCTGTGATGATCTGGGGTGCTATTTCTTGGAAATCCGCCGGGCCAATGATTTCCCTTCATGAAAGAATTAACAGCCGAGACTATTTAGGAATTTTGGGCGTCCAAGTTCATCCTATGGTTCAAGAACTGTTTTCGTAGGGGAATGCCATCTTTCAAGATGATAATGCCCCAATCCATACAGCTAGAATTGTTAAAGAATGGCACGAGGAACATTCTAATGAAGTTGAGCATCTCATCTGGCCACCACAATCCCCAGACCTCAAAATTATTGAGCATTTATGGTTGTTATTAGAGATTCAAATAAGAAGTCGATTTCCACCGCCATCGTCTCTAAAACTGGAGGGTGTTTTAACTGAAGAATGGGCTAAAATTCCTTTGGAAACAATTCACAATTTGAATGAATCAATACCTCGGAGAATTGAGGCTGTAATTGCCACAAAAGGTGGACCTACACCATGTTAAAATATAGTTTGTTGATTTTCAAGGTGTTTCCATTAATTTGTCCAACCCCTGTATTTGTCTATAGATAACTATACTTATGTTACTAAGTCACATGGTTATTTGGGTTGAGAAAAGACATATGTCCATTAAGTTTAACCACAAAATGTTGTAAACTAGTATAAATATTTTTCTCTCTATTATATAGGTATATATGAAAAAGACACAGAGAGAGAGATAGAGAAACAGAGAGACAGAGAGAGGAAAATACATATTGCTTTTGTGTAAGTTTAATTAAAAAAAAGTCATCACATAAATATTGCAAAAGATGAAGGTTTCAATGCAGTGCTTGCATAGCTGAAAAAAAATAAAATCTAGGCTTCCATTTGTGAGGATATCGTTGTTCCATTAACCCCAAAATGAACATTATGCAGATGTCATGGGAGCTAGTCTAGTTGAGGTGACCCACAGCCATTTCCTTCTTGTAGCATTTGTTGTGCCCACTAATTTGTACGAAATAGAGGACCCAGCGAGAAACACTATCCATTAATAAAAGCTCAAATTGGACACCATTGCTTCGGGCATAGTGGCAGGCACGTGCAAAGGGGGGTGTTCTGGGTGCCCAAGCACCCCCCTTTAAAGTACCTATAAAAAGGCCCCCTTGGCTGTGAAAAATAAGCCCCATCCACCACCTGCGGGAAGCTCCTCCCCATCTGGCATACTTTGGAGTAAAGAGATCCCATACAGAATTCCTAGTTTAACCATCCATGCAGCTGTGTGGGAGCAAGTAAGATGGTGTCTCCCTGACAGCAGTGACCTCTCCCTCCCCAGCATTCACAGTGACCTCTCCCTTAACCCTGCACCCACAGTGACTCCCTCCAACTAGGACCCATACTGACCTCTCCCTACCCAGCATTAGCACTGCAGTGATCCTGCCTTCCCAGCACTTACAGTGACGCCTCCATCCCCAGCATCCACAGTGACCTCCCGATCCCCCAATGGGACCCTTCTTGTCCCCAGCAGCATCCATAGTAACCTCCCTCAGCACCTAAACTGACCTCTCCCTCCCCCAACACCTCCAATTACTTCCCCTTCCTGCAGTACCCACACTGATTTCTACTGACCTCTGCTTCTCCCGACATCCACCCACACCTCTTCGCCCCTATAGCTGGCACCCGGTACTCACACTCGCATGACACCAAGTGCCTGCACCCAGGCCTGACACTGCACCCAGTACTCACACCTGCACACAGCCTCCACATCATACCCACTATCTGCACCAAGCACCCACCTAATCAGTAACCACACCCAAAATACTGGCATTTAAAATCCACGTGACATCCAGTGCCCACCCATAGCCAGAACTCAGTACAGGCATGGCACCAAGTACTCACACCCATGTCACACCTAGTACCTGCACCCACATGACATCCAGTACATGCTCCCAGATCTCACATGGCACTAAGTACCTGCAATCAACACCTGCATAACATCCGATACCCACCCATAGCCCGAACCCACATGACACCCTAAACCTGCACCCAGAACCCACATGGCACCCAGAATCTGCATTCAGCACCCACATGACATATCCCCCTGGCCAGAAATGAGTAGGGGGGAGCGTGCAGCTACCTGTGACAGGTCCGACTGACTCCACACCATTGAATGCAGCCAGTGCTTCTGTGACTGAATGTGTGTCAAGTGGAGGAGCTCAGGGATATGGTTTGGGACAGTTGGAGGAGAGCTGAAGGGTGAAGATCACATGTCACTACATGGCTAGGGGGTTGGGGGGGAAGGTACCCCACCACTTGTAGGTACTACTGTGCATTTCAGGGGGGGGGGGCTATTTTTAAAATTTGAGCACCCCCCACTTAAGGACACTCTGCACGGCCCTGCATAGTGGTAGCTTTAGTCTCTGCTCTGTGGGGCAGGAAAAAATGGTGCATGTGGCAAGTGGACTAAATGGGCGGTTTTTGGGCACCAGAGTGGAAATGCTGCTATTCTGTGGTGCCTGATATTTTATGTTTTTTTTTTAACTTTTTGTTTGTGCAGTGTGCCACGGCTGCTGGGGGAGAATGAGTTTACTGCATTAGCTAGTTAGTTTGTGCGAGTGGGGGGTTAGTTTTAGGGATTAAGTAGGTAGTGTGTGCGGGTGGGGGTTTAGTTTTAGGCACTAGGTAGGTAATGTGTGCGGCGGGTAGTTTTAGGGGTTAGGTAGGTAGTGTGTGCGTGTTGGGGGGTTAGTATTAGTCAGGTAGTGTGTACGGGTGGGAGGTTAGTTTTAGGCATAAGGCAGGTAATGTGTGCAGGTAGGGGGGTTAGTTTTATGAATTAGGCAGGTAGTTTGTGAGGGTGGGGGGGTCTCGTTTTAGGCATGGGGGGTGGATAGGGTTAGGTGTCAGGGGGGAGGGTTCTGTGTGAGAGGAGGATTAGGTGTGGCTATGGTAAAATATTAAGATTTGATATTGATATTTTACATTTTTATAGTAAAATATCACTATTTCATAACATAATTTTACTATCGCCCGTAACTAGGCGTCCACATTTCCAGGCACCCTTAATTGAAGTACTTCAGCTCGCATAACTTTACTAAGTCTGTTTAGTTTGTGGGGTGACTAGTGTTCCCTGCTGTGTTCCCTACTTCTTTCTTACAAATGAGTGGTCTTGAACGAATTGCTGTAAGCAGGGAGCAGCCATTGGTTTATCAGGTGATCCGCTGGGTCACCTCAACTAGACTATATCTGATAACATTTAACAGGACACACATTTCAGCAGAATCCTGTTTGGATATGGCGATTACAAAACAATAGCATTACTGAACATAGCACAAAAAAAAAAAACAGCACTACTTCAAAAATATGAAGAAATAGAAACTGAAAGGAAAAGCGCTCTTTGCAAACATGCTCCCTAAGATGCAGAAACAGCATGGACTTTTTAATCAGAGATCATGCTCTGATTCCTAACTGGGTAGAAATAGACAATGTAAATTAAAATTGTTTGGACAACAAACTTCAGTTAGCCTGCATAGTCAGCACAAACCAACATAGAATAAACAGAATGCTGCTTACCGTATATAAAGACATGGAACATAATATATAAAGCGAAGCAGGTGGTTTCAGCACACGGCGCTTAGCGCCGGGCGCAGAAACCAGGTGCCCCATAGCAGCAGTTATGCTGCGTGTGGCTCTTAAGAGTAAATCAGGGCTCTGGCAATTGCCAGACCCTGAATTACCGCTCGAGTTGTGACGACTCGGAGTGGGAATAATATTTAATGCAGCTGGGGAGTTTAGCGGCAGCAGGGAGAGCCGTAATTCGGCTTGCTCTGTGCCCAACCCACCGACGACATAATAATACGTACACTATATAAAGACATAGAACATGCTAGAATATAATGAAACTAGTAATACATTTACTGTGAGGATCCGCTCGGCTGCCTGCGCAGGCAGGCAGCTTTTTGACCACTGTTCAGGTCTGCATTCTGCAGGTCTCTGGAAGAAAGACCTTTTGTCAGTTTTGCAGCTTGCTGCTGAGGAATTTGCATACGTTTGTCATGCAGATTGCCTAGCCACATCCTTTGCAGGCTTGCTCTATATATACCATGTGATATCACAGATCTGGGCTGGTCATAAGGGTTAGTCCTGTGAAACACTCCTGGAGTGTCAGCTTTGCTCATTGTTTAAAGATTAGCTTAGAGTAATTCCTGGGACTGCACTAGGCAGATTCCCTAGTGCAGTTAGGATTGCATATCTGTTTTGTTTGTCTGTTGCGATTGTTCTGTCCCAGCGGTGGTCGACAGGAAGTCGTTCTGATCTTTGTTCTTGGAGTATAGCTGGAGCAGTGGTTGCTACCAGCTATCTCATCTAATCTGTCTTGCCTGGATCGCACTCGCCTTGCGCTAGTGCTGTGGATCCGTCTCTCTCACTTATTCCTGTTTTCGTGTATCTGTCTTGTCTGCTACGAACGCTTGCTGGAGGCTCGGTGAGGTAACCGTTAAGCAAGCGCTCGCGTCCTCTGTTTTATGTTTGTCTGTCGGTGGTTAGTTAGGCGTGCTTGTCTCTGTTGTGCTTAACACACGGAGACCGCGCATAAACGCGTGCACTGTTGCGAATGAGTGCGGTGTTCGCGTTTAGTTAGCGTTTGTTATTTTCCTTATCTTCTCATTGTATATTTGCTGTGCCTTTGCTACTCTCGTGCTCTGCCTTGCTGTAGCCTTGTGTCACCTCTGGCAATCGCCTCTCTCGCGATTGCGTTCCTACTTCATATCTGCTGTTGTGTATGCACCGTCACGGGTTGGCGGCTAGTTTGGTGCACACACATACAATCTGTCCCTTTGCTCAATCTCATTCGCAATCGCTTCTCAGGTGATTGCGTTCTCACTCGGTTTCCTTTGTTGTGTGTCCGCCGTCGCAGGTGGGCGGCTAGATTGGTGGACATACATACATTCCTCATCTGTGCTTATTCAGTCTTGTGTCGCTGTTAGCAATCGCCATCTCTGGCGATTGCCTTCTCACCTGTTCTTCATGGTTGTGTGTTCATTGTCGCAGGGTGGCGACTAGATTGGTGGACACACATACCCTCTGTCACTTTGATCTCTCTCTTTCAGGGCTATCTTGCCCTGCGTTTCTTCCCTTCGTGCAATTCCTGTCTGGCGTGTGTGGCAGGGCAGAGGAGCTGTTCCTCTGCACTCCACAGCTCCACCTGCCGACAGGAATTTCCCTCTACAGGTGCATTGCACCTTTTGCTGGGTTCCCTCAAATTATACACTTGTGGAGGATTTCCGCAGTGTCAGCGCACGTCTTGTGCGCTGATCACGGAGAGAATTCCACAATCGTTACATTTACCTTATGTCTTTGTTTTTTTTTTTTTTTTTTTCATCCCAGTTGGGGAAAAAGGATGCAGTTATATCCTGCCATACTATTGTTTGGTCTCTGTAATGATGGTTCCCTTCTGTCACAAATGAATATGATTGCACCTACATTATAAGGCAATATGCATTCCAGAATGTACTGAGCATGACCATAGGAAAGAACATTTTATGAGACCATATTTACATAAAAATGTAAGCATTTAAAATGCAGGCAAACACAGAGAAAATCAGTCTCATGACGCGGAACAAGACAGAAGACGGTAGCCTGGAAGAAACCATCTCTTCCACCCAGCTGCAATAGACGCCTAGGTAAATTTTAACTCTCGGTCACCTACCTGCCTAGCTGCTGCACCCTCCCTTACTCACCCGCCCATTCATGAAAGGCCCGGTTCACATCCCCTCAGACCCCCACCCCCTGTGGATTTTACCCCTTAAGGGTCAGTTTCTTCACTAGTGTGAAGAAACATTCCGTTCCCCCATTGCCCACAATGCATCGCTTAAGCTTTTGTTTCCGGTCAGCTGGGCTCAGCGGTCCGGAAAAATTTGGCGCTGCAGCAAAGTTCCATTCGGCGGAACGTACGGAATGGATCCATACCAACGGACACATGTAAACGATTCCATAGGTTAACATTGGATCCGTTAGCATCCATTCCGTTTGTACAGTATACGTTCCGATTATGGTCCGCTTTTTAAGCCTAACTCTGCATACCTACCCTCAATATCAAGCATAGTCATCATAACTCCCCTTTCCCAGCCACCAAATAACAAGTATAGCCATTCCCTCCCCTCTATCCTTCCAACAACAAAAATAAAGCAAGTGCTGCAACCATCATGTAAGGTACACACGATACAATTTTCTGGCAGGTAAATTCAGATCGGACATGTGGGAAAACATTGATTTGGCAGGTAAATCTGCCAGAAAATTGTATCATGTGTACCTAGCATTAAACTAATGCTGGACATACACGGCTCGATTTTGCCGCTCGATTCTCCCACTCGATCGATTCCCCGCTCGATTCCACAGGCAATTCTCTTATCTTCCACTCGTTTTTCTTATCTTTTTCCATTGTGTTCAATGCGGACTCAAGAGGCGAAACAATCGGGCGGGAGATCGGACGTATCGGAAATTATCTATCGAGCCATCTAAATGGTTCAAAAACTAATCGTGCATTCCCAGCATTAGCCAAGAAATAGTCCGACAAGACATGTGGAAGGAGATTCATTAACCAACAATCAATTTACCCAGGAAAACCTGCCATGAACTGTTAATCTGGTCAGTGTTGATATTTTTTTTAAATTAAAGCGATACAGATACTTTCTAATAAACATATTATTAGAAAGTAAACAGGTCTTTAAAACCATTTTCTTCTTTTGTATACTGGTTGGATTGCAGGCAGTAACAGCAAGGCTTGGCTGAGCTGAAATGAACTGTAGACTGAAGCATGACTGCACCTAGCTGGGCAGGAGGTTGCAGCTTTGCAGACTCTTGCTGGGCAACACACTAAAATGCTGAAGATTTTAGACAGGTTTTGGCTGGGTAGTAGGCCAAAACTCTGCAGATTTTGCCTGGACAGCAAGCTGGAACTCTGCAGGCTGTGGATGGCAAGCAGCCTGTTACTCTGCAGTTTATGGCTAAGCAGTATGCCAGAACACTACAGAGTCTGGCTAGGCAGTAAGCTGAAACTTTGCAGCCTTCAGTCTGATTTGATGGCAGCCAAATTCTCAGAAGAGGCAGACTAAGCTTGAAGCAAGCTTGCTGTAGGTGGTTTTAGCGGCTTCGCTCTTCCAGATGGTGTTGAAGACTGAGCCACAGCAGTTGGTGCTGAAATCTGGCCTACAGCAGGTAGCACTGAAGACTGGGTTGCAGTAGGCTGTGAAGGAGACTGGGTACCTGGAGCTGACAGGATAACAGCTGGAGTTTGTGTAGAGTGGCTGCTGCAGATGTTGGATGCACAGTTATACATGGGAAGGTACAAATCATATCATATTTTATTATTATTATTTAGTATTTATAATGCACCAACATCTTCCGCAGTGCTGTACAGAGTATATTTTTTGTCACTTAACTGTCCCTAAGAGGGGCTCACAATCTAATCACTATCATAGTTATATGTTATGTACAGTGCTGTGAAAAACTATTTGCCCCCTTCCTGATTTCTTATTCTTTTGCATGTTTGTCACACTTAAATGTTTCTGCTCATCAAAAACTGTTAACTATTAGTCAAAGATAACATAATTGAACACAAAATGCAGTTTTAAATGATGGTTTTTATTATTTAGTGAGAAAAAAAAAACTCAAAACCTACATGGCCCTGTGTGAAAAAGAAATTGCCCCCTGAACCTAATAACTGATTGGGCCACCCTTAGCAGCAATAACTGCAATCAAGCGTTTGCGATAACTTGCAACGAGTCTTTTACAGCACTCTGGAGGAATTTTGGCCCACTCATCTTTGCAGAATTGCTGTAATTCAGCTTTATTTGAGGGTTTTCTAGCATGAACCGCCTTTTTAAGGTCGTGCCACAACATCTCAATAGGATTCAGGTCAGGACTTTGACTAGGCAACTCCAAAGTCTTCATTTTGTTTTTCTTCAGCCATTCAGAGGTGGATTTGCTGATGTGTTTTGGGTCATTGTCCTGCTGCAGCACCCAAGATCGCTTCAGCTTTAGTTGACGAACAGATGGCCGGACATTCTCCTTCAGGATTTTTTGGTAGACAGTAGAATTCATGGTTCCATCTATCACGGCAAGCCTTCCAGGTCCTGAAGCAGCAAAACAACCCCAGACCATCACACTACCACCACCATATTTTACTGTTGGTATGATGTTCTTTTGCTGAAATGTTGTGTTACTTCTACGTCAGATGTAACGGGACACGCACCTTTCAAAAAGTTCAACTTTTGTCTCGTCGGTCCACAAGGTATTTTCCCAAAAGTCTTGGCAATCATTGAGATGTTTTTTAGCAAAGTTGAGACGAGCCTTAATGTTCTTTTTGCTTAAAAGTGGTTTGCGCCTTGGATATCTGCCATGCAGGCCGTTTTTGCCCAGTCTCTTTCTTATGGTGGATTCGTGAACACTGACCTTAATTGAGGCAAGTGAGGCCTGCAGTTCTTTAGATGTTGTCCTGGGGTCTTTTGTGGCCTCTCGGATGAGGTTTCTCTGCGCTCTTGGGGTAATTTTGGTCAGCCGGCCACTCCTGGGAAGGTTCCTCACTGTTCCATGTTTTTGCCATTTGTGAATAATGGCTCTCACTGTGGTTCACTGGAGTCCCAAAGCTTTAGAAATGGCTTTATAACCTTTACCAGGCTGATAGATTTCAATTACAGTACTTTTGTTCTCATTTGTTCCTGAATTTCTTTGGATCTTGGCATGATGTCTAGCTTTTGAGGTGCTTTTGGTCTACTTCTCTGTGTCAGATAGCTCCTATTTAAGGGATTTCTTGATTGAAACAGGTGTGGCAGTAATCAGGCCTGGGGGTGACTACAGAAATTGAACTCAGGTGTGATAAACCACAATTAAGTTATTTTTTAACAAGGGGGGCAATCACTTTTTCACACAGGGCCATGTAGATTTGGAGTTTGTTTTTCTCACTAAATAATAAAACCATTATTTAACACTGCATTTTGTGTTCAAGTATGTTATCTTTGACTAATAGTTAACGGTTTTTGATGAGCAGAAACATTTAAGTGTGACAAACATGCAAAAGAATAAGAAATCAGGAAGGGGGCAAATCGTTTTTCACACCACTGTAGGTGGTCTTCTGATTCTTTGAGTATAACTGGTTAGTTATTGTTCCTGTCCTCCAGGTTCGTCATTATCAGTCATAATATGACCAAGGCCTCAATACTCAAAGCTTATCTCCTGTCTTTAATAATGTTTTTAGAGTTATCACCATGGTGATAAGGCGTGTAGTATTCAGGAAACATTTTACCTCAGGCAAACCTAAAGTTAACTCTTCTGTCTTTAAGGTAAGGTGAGATCTCTAAAGTTAACTCTTCAATCCTTAAAATAACTCCAGAATTCTGAAAATAACTACAGAGAAGGTAACTTAAAGTGATCCTAAAGTCACCCCAAAAAAATGAGATGAACTCACCTGGGGCTTCCCTCAGCCTCCTGCAGACGATCGGTGCCCTCGCAGCCCCGCTCCGATGGCCCAGAACCCGCCGGCGACCACTTCCGGTTCGGCCATCACCGGCCGGCAGGCATGGGAACGCAAGTGATTGTTCGCGTTCCCAGCCTGTATATCGCCCCCTATGCTGCTTTTGCGGCCTCCTTTATACAAATCCTGCAATAAATCTGCAGTTTGTCCATTTCCTGCTTTTTTATGGAAGCAGACATATTGTTAACATTTTGTGTTTACCAATTAGCTCTCTGCCATGGCAGGCAGCTGATACAGTTGAGGGATCAAATTACAACTAGTGATTAGTCACAAATGAGGGGGAATTAGGCAAGCAAAACTCTCCAAATACATACAGGGTGCATTTCTCTATCTTTTTTTTCTGTCCTGTCTGTGCAAGAGTTCAGGTCCATTTTAAGTCTACCTTGAGATCCAGGCTGAAAGTGAATTTCTCTAGCATTGCTTTTCAAACCAACGTATGCCTTACTTTTATCTTGTTGCACTTTAACACTCCTAGCAACTGATAATCTTAAAAGCGCTGGACGTTGTAGAATTTGTAAGTCAGCTACATTAAGATTAGTGCGCATACAGTGCACCCGGAAATAATTCACAGCGCATCACTTTTTCCACATTTTGTTATGTTACAGCCTTATTCCAAAATGTATTAATTTTATTTTTTTTTCTCAGAATTTTACACACAACACCCCGTAATGACAATGTGAAAAAAGTTTACTTGAGGTTTCGGCAAATTTTTAAAAATGAAAAACCCAGATAAATCACATGTGTATATAAGTACCGTATTCACAGCCTTTGCTCAATAATTTGTTGGTGCACCTTTGGCAGAAATTACAGCCTCAAGCTTTAATACGATGCCACAAACATGGAACATATAAGTACATGAATCTAGGTTACATTCTGTAGGCACTGTGTTAATGTAGCACACATTTCATACTTGTGTATGACTAGGCCACAAACAAATATTACAGATTTCAGAAAGAATTACACAGAGAAGAGCTTACAGAATAATCATTAGTGATGTAGTGAACATCATTTTCGGTTCTCAAATGCAGATTTTCCGCAAAAGTTCATGATCAGGCGAACCACCATAGACTTTAATGGGCAGGCAAATTTTAAAACCTACAGGGCATGTTTATGGCCACAAATGTGATGGAAAAGTTGTTTAAAGGGGCCTTACACCTGGACAGTGGCATGCTGGAAGGGGATCCATGGCAAAAGTCCCACCAAAAATTACGTAGTCGTGTTTATATCTCTAAAGGGCAGAAATCACAATACATTTCTACATTTGTAACATTAAGTACTTTAAAATGTCCGGCGAGTGTACATGGTGATTAGGTAGTGTAAGGGTTAGGCCCGGGTTCACAAAGACAGAGGAAACGCTGTGTTTAACACCGCAAACAAATGCAAAGAGCGTTAGTGATAATGTCAGGTGATCAAATCAATGTTTTTAATAATTAACACCAACAGGACATAAATGTTAGTCCTCTCAGTGGCAATCTTTGTGTAGTGATGTGTAGTGGCCACTGTGCTCGTGAGCACATTTGGAGGAGTGTAGGTGATTGTGGTTTTGCACCTATGGTCAGGCTGAGGAAGTTCAATGACAGTTAAAGGAATACTATCGATTGAAACAACTTTTTTTTAATACTCTATATTAGTGTAAACATTACCACTAGTGCTAGGGGCACTTTATTTATTCACCCAGGTCTCTCTCCCTCTATTTCTGCTTAAAAATTAATTTCTCACACAGCTCACAAATATATTTCACTGTGTCACTCACAGCATGAGGAGAAATAGGCTGATCTGAGGTGGTAACAGGTAACTAAATGAGCTGTAATATTGCTGGAATATAACTAGCTATAACACTAGTCTGTGTTTACACTCAGACTGGTTGCCTGGCTGCCTGCTTGTGGTGATTCACTCCAGGCTGCATCCACTTTACAAACTGCTGAGAGGGGCAGACCACTGTTTACAATTAGCATTATTAGTATCTTTATCAGTCAAGAGAAGCAAAAGATAATACACTCACATTGCTAAAAATCTTTAACCCCTTACCACCATATCAACAAGATTCTTTCAGCAAGGCGATAATTAAACTATAAACTGAGGAGTTGATAGCAACTCCCCTGTGCAGAGACATGGTCTAACCCTCTGGGAGCCATCAGTATTTAGATACATTTTGTATCCAAAACTGACAGAGGTTTTTTACAGCTGAGAGGAACAGCTGTGTGAGGAACCAGATTGCTCCTAGTACTTGTCCTAATGTGTGCTACAACATACAGCCAGGCCCGGCCCTAGACTTTTTGCCGCCTGAGGCAAGCTTTCAAGAAATCGCTACGCCGCAGGAAGTGACGTCAGTGGAGCGCACGCTGGAACGAGGAAGAGGTGAGTGATCCCCGCCTGTTGCATCTTATAGCTGCAGCCAGCGACGTAACTGTTTAAAGCTGGAGGGGAGCGGAGGACAGGGGACCCAGGCGAGGGAGGGGGGGTCCGACCCCCCTCCCCGTCGCTAGGCCGAATACACCCTTCCTGCCCGCTATCCCCTCCAGCTCGGGCGGCCCCCCACACCCACGGGCGGGCAGGTGCGGCCCCCCCCAGAAGTGCCGCCTGAGGCAAAAGTTTCACCCCGCCTCATGGGCGGGATGGCCCTACATACAGCATTTAAAAATAAATGCATAGATTGATAGTATTTCTTTAAGTGAACAAAAAACACTGATTCTGCACTGAGACCTTATACAGGGGGCAGTAGTGGATACTAGATGCCGGTAGTGGTTCTGGACACTCAGTGGTTTTTTTTTTAAACTGAATGTCACTCCTCGCAGGTCAGCTGACAGATAGTTTTATGCTATGTGCAACAATAAACTCAAAATATAGGCCCTGCCAGTGAGGCCTTATGCAGGGCAGTAGTAGATACTAGATGCCAGTGGTGGTGAAGGATTATTGGGTTATGGTCTATGCACTACTAGGACCAGAAGACCCGTCTCCAACAGCTAATGTGTGCACTGGACACACAGCACTGCAATATAACAATAGTAAGAAAAAGAAAAACAGCCTACAAAAGGGTGTTTGGGTTATGATCCATGCACTACTAGGACCAGCAGACCTGTCTCCAACAGCTAATGTGTGCACTGGACACACAGAACTGCAATATTACAAGGACAAGCAAGAACAAGAAAAACAGCAATATCACAAGAATAAAACACAGCCCTTAGAAGGGCTCTTGGGGTTATATAGATGGTGAATTGGTACTGTAGCAGCAAGAAACTGCACTGTGGACACAGAACACAGGCCTAAGTAATGCTTTCCCTATCTGCAGCACAGCTCTCTCCCTAAAATGCTTCACACAGCACAAAGGCGGCCTGTAAAATGTTTTTATTTGGGGGGGGGGGGGTGTAGTCCAGGAGGGAGGGAAAGATGATTGGCTGCCATGTGTCTGCCGACTCTGGGGTGAGGAGTCAAATTTTGGCTCCATGATGATATAGGGGGCAGGTCGAACACACATGTTTTCACCTACCAACACAAACGTGAACACCTGTTGTTCGTCGGGACTGAACGCTGGTGAACAGTTTGCCTGTGAACAGTTTAGGCCATCTCTAATAATAATGCCCTAATTGCAGATCCATGGGCCATAGAGGGCATGGGGCTCCTGCGCTGCTGCACAGCCTGCATGGTCCTATGTCCTCCTCTGCCTCTTTGTTGCACCTCTCAAGCTCCATCAGGTTGAATGGGAAGCATTGGTGCACAGCCATTTTTAGATCTCTCCAAATGTGTTCAGTTCGATTCAAGTCTGGGCTCTGGCTGGGGCACTCAGGGACATTCAGGAATTTACTGAAGCCACTCCTTTGATATCTTGGCTGTGTGTTTAAAGCGGAATATAACCCTGCATTTCAACTTTGCTCTAAAACATTATTTACAGCATATTGTAACGATCGGTGTCAGCACACAGAGAGAATCTGATTATTGGTGATCTGCAGTATCACCAAGAATGCAGATATATACCCGATTATTGATGATCTGCAGTATCACCGATAATCTGATATATTGCTAACCTCTGGACACCAGCAAAAGAACACAATAAAGACAGTAATATATCACGGAAGTGTGGAAATATCCACCACACGGCAATTCCTCAGAGGTGTGGTTACCTCTGAATGGGAACCCTATGAGTGAGATCCTCTAACCAGGCAGAGTGAGGAATCTCGACCCCTAGCAGTAATCGTCTGCTTGGGGCAGGCGTCTCGGAGAGGCAAGCCTCAGAGATAACCCTCCAGTGGGAGACGTTTCACTAAAGGGAGAAAGGTCAGACAGGCAAGGGTTCAGCAACAGAGATGACGGCAGCGGTACAGGAACGGAAGGCAGAAGAGTAATCGGTAATCAGGCAGAGGTCGGTGACAAGAATCAGATAGGCAAAGGTACAATAACGTAGAGAGAGAGAGAGTAGTCAAGGACAGCCGAAGTCAAAACACAGATACAATATCAAAATACAATCCTAACTAAGGTGTGAAATCCTTAGTATCAACACCAGGGCACTGAGCTTAGGTCTGAGCGATAACACAACAGTGTATTCACGACAGCAGACAACCTGCCACTGACACACAAGCCCCATATGTAGCCAGAGAGCTGCCCAGCGCCGTCCCAGAGCCCCAGCGAATCAGAATACCTCCTGAGGTCAGCTGACTGGAGAGTCAGCTGAGCCTCCTACGTAGGAGGTAAAAGTCCTGCCTCCTTGCGCGCGCGCGTGTGATCCTCTGCCTCTGAGAGATGGAGAGGCTAGGCCCCGGGTCCGTGTCTGCCCGCGGACAGAAGTCCACTTGCCGCCATGTGAGACCCACCGCCGTGTCGCCAGTCGGGGCGGCGCTGTCCCTGCCAGCCCGTGCCGGCCGCTCCGCCTGAACGCCGGCTGAGAAGCGGAGACCTCCGCTATGCCTCACACATATTATATGCAACCAGCATTTTTTTTACTAGACCAGATTTGGAAGGGTTACACACAGAGTTTTAAAGTTCGTTGAGAGAACTGCAGACTCATCCGAAGTTTAGATAGATACATTTAAGCAAAACAAAATGTAACAACTGTGGAATGTGATTCACTCTCTCTGACTGTGCAGGAGTTGGAGGACAGCCAAAGAGTGTGTAACATTCCTCACTTGTTACATTTTTGTATTTATCTAAACTTCGGATGCGTCTGCAGCTCTCCACGAACTTTAAAGCTCTGTGTGTAACCCTTCCAATGCTGGTATAGTAAAAAAAAAAATGCTGGTTGCATATAATATGCTGTAAATAATGTTTTAGAGCAAAGTTGAAATGCAGGGTTATATTCTGCTTTAAAGTCATTGTCCTGGTGAAAGATGAACCATCACCCCAGTCTGAGTTTAAGAGCACTCTGGATTAGTGTTGGGCGAACACCTAGATGTTCGGGTTCGCGAACGTTCGCCGAACATCGCAGATACTGCAGATCACCGCACTTTCGTGCTTTGTAAAGCTTCCTTACATGCTACATACCCCAAATTTGCAGGGTATGTGCACCTTGGGAGTGGGTACAAGAGGAAAAAAAATTAGCAAAAAGAGCTTATAGTTTTTGAGAAAATCGATTTTAAAGTTTCAAAGGGAAAACTGTCTTTTAAATGCGGGAAATGTCTGTTTTCTTTGCACAGGTAACATGCTTTTTGTCGGCATGCAGTCATAAATGTAATACATATAAGAGGTTCCAGGAAAAGGGACCGGTAACGCTAACCCAGCAGCAGCACACGTGATGGAACAGGAGGAGGGTGGTGCAGGAGGAGAAGGCCACGCTTTGAGACACAACAACCCAGGCCTTGCATGAGGACAAGAAGCATGCGGATAGCAATTCGCGTTTTGTCGCCATGCAGTCATAAATTTAATACAGATGAGAGGTTCAATAAACAGGGACCGGAAACGCTAACCCATCACAGATGTTCATTGTTCATGTTACTTAGTTGGGGTCCGGGAGTGTTGCGTAGTCGTTTCCAATCCAGGATTGATTCATTTTAATTTGAGTCAGACGGTCTGCATTTTCTGTGGAGAGGCGGATACGCCGATCTGTGACGATGCCTCCGGCAGCGCTAAAACAGCGTTCCGACATAACGCTGGCTGCCGGGCAAGCCAGCACCTCTATTGCGTACATTGCCAGTTTGTGCCAGGTGTCTAGCTTCGATACCCAATAGTTGAAGGGTGCAGATGGATTGTTCAACACAGCTATGCCATCTGACATGTAGTCCTTGACCATCTTCTCCAGGCGATCGGTGTTGGAGGTGGATCTGCACGCTTGCTGTTCTGTGTGCTGCTGCATGGGTGTCAGAAAATTTTCCCACTCCAAGGACACTGCCGATACCATTCCCTTTTGGGCACTAGCTGCGGCTTGTGTTGTTTGCTGCCCTCCTGGTCGTCCTGGGTTTGCGGAAGTCAGTCTGTCGGCGTACAACTGGCTAGAGGAGGGGGAGGATGTCAATCTCCTCTTTAAAGTCTCCACAAGGGCCTGCTGGTATTCTTCCATTTTGACCTGTCTGACTCTTTCTTCAAGCAGTTTTGGAACATTGCGTTTGTACCGTGGATCCAGAAGGGTATAAACCCAGTAATTGGTGTTGTCCAGAATGCGCACAATGCGTGGGTCGCGTTCAATGCAGTCCTAGGCCGAAGAGGTCATAGCCTAGGGTCACAAAAACCTGTTTATTTGGGCTATTTCAATGGTAGTGATGGTGACGTACATAAATCTCTGCCATGGCCGTTAGCAACGTCTGAATTTCACGAAATGTCTCATGCAGGAAGAAGACATATTGTTAGACTTGGATTCCAAAGATGGGGTCCCTACATCTCTGCAAACCAGAGTTACAGGGGTCCAAAATTGGTAAAATCCCCCATAGACTTTCATTGCCTCCCTATTTCACTTTCCAAAATCTCACATCTTTTCAAAGGGCAATGGCTCAGCAGTACCAAATTTTCTAGCATTGTAGGGACCCTTAGGGGGAACATGACTGGTGAGTTTCGGGCCCCTAGGCCAAAGAGGTCATAGCCTAGGGTCACAAAAACCTGTTTATTTGGGCTATTTCAATGGTAGTGATGGTGACGTACATAAATCTCAGCTATGGCCATTAGCAACGTCTGAATTTCACGAAATGTCTCATGCAGGTAGAAGACATATTGTTAGACTTGGATTCCAAAGATGGGGTCCCTACATCTCTGCAAACTAGAGTTACAGGGGTCCAAAATTGGTAAAATCCCCCATAGACTTTCATTGCCTCCCTATTTCACTTTCCAAAATCTCACATCTTTTCAAAGGGCAATGGCTCAGCAGTACCAAATTTTCTAGCATTGTAGGGACCCTTAGGGGGAACATGACTGGTGAGTTTCGGGCCCCTAGGCCAAAGAGGTCATAGCCTAGTGTCACAAAAACCTGTTTATTTGGGCTATTTCAATGGTAGTGATGGTGACGTACATAAATCTCAGCCATGGCCGTTAGCAACGTCTGAATTTCACGAAATGTCTCATGCAGGTAGAAGACATATTGTTAGACTTGGATTCCAAAGATGGGGTCCCTACATCTCTGCAAACCAGAGTTACAGGGTTCCAAAATTGGTAAAATCCCCCATAGACTTTCATTGCCTCCCTATTTCACTTTCCAAAATCTCACATCTTTTCAAAGGGCAATGGCTCAGCAGTACCAAATTTTCTAGCATTGTAGGGACCCTTAGGGGGAACATGACTGGTGAGTTTCGGGCCCCTAGGCCGAAGAGGTCATAGCCTAGGGTCACAAAAACCTGTTTATTTGGGCTATTTCAATGGTAGTGATGGTGACGTACATAAATCTCAGCAATGGCCGTTAGCAACGTCTGAATTTCACGAAATGTCTCATGCAGGTAGAAGACATATTGTTAGACTTGGATTCCAAAGATGGGGTCCCTACATCTCTGCAAACTAGAGTTACAGGGGTCCAAAATTGGTAAAATCCCCCATAGACTTTCATTGCCTCCCTATTTCACTTTCCAAAATCTCAAATCTTTTCAAAGGGCAATGGCTCAGCAGTACCAAATTTTCTAGCATTGTAGGGACCCTTAGGGGGAACATGACTGGTGAGTTTCGGGCCCCTAGGCCAAAGAGGTCATAGCCTAGGGTCACAAAAACCTGTTTATTTGGGCTATTTCAATGGTAGTGATGGTGACGTACATAAATCTCAGCTATGGCCGTTAGCAACGTCTGAATTTCACGAAATGTCTCATGCAGGTAGAAGACATATTGTTAGACTTGGATTCCAAAGATGGGGTCCCTACATCTCTGCAAACCAGAGTTACAGGGGTCCAAAATTGGTAAAATCCCCCATAGACTTTCATTGCCTCCCTATTTCACTTTCCAAAATCTCACATCTTTTCAAAGGGCAATGGCTCAGCAGTACCAAATTTTCTAGCATTGTTGGGACCCTTAGGGGGAACATGACTGGTGAGTTTCGGGCCCCTAGGCCAAAGAGGTCATAGCCTAGGGTCACAAAAACCTGTTTATTTGGGCTATTTCAATGGTAGTGATGGTGACGTACATAAATCTCAGCTATGGCCGTTAGCAACGTCTGAATTTCACGAAATGTCTCATGCAGGTAGAAGACATATTGTTAGACTTGGATTCCAAAGATGGGGTCCCTACATCTCTGCAAACCAGAGTTACAGGGGTCCAAAATTGGTAAAATCCCCCATAGGCTTTCATTGGGCCTACTATTTACCGTTCCAAAATCTCACACCATTTCAAAGGGCAATGGCTCAGCAGTGGCAAAACTCACCAGTCATGATCCCCCTAAGGGTCCCTACAATGCTAGAAAATTTGGTACTGCTGAGCCATTGCCCTTTGAAAAGATGTGAGATTTTGGAAAGTGAAATAGGGAGGCAATGAAAGTCTATGGGGGATTTTACCAATTTTGGACCCCTGTAACTCTAGTTTCCACAGATGTAGGGACCCCATCTTTGGAATCCAAGTCTAACAATATGTCTTCTACCTGCATGAGACATTTCGTGAAATTCAGACGTTGCTAACGGCCATAGCTGAGATTTATGTACGTCACCATCACTACCATTGAAATAGAATCAGAATCAGAATCAGAATCAGAATTATTTATTTCGCCAAGCATGACAGGATCATGCCTGGAATTGGGTTTGGCACATTACAGAGCTCAACATCTACAAGGACATGAATAACAGTGCATTAAACAAGAGGGATACATGATAAGCATTTAAACAAGATACAACAGATAGTGGAGGCAGGCTATGAGGGCTCGGCTCACAAGTTCCAAGCGCGTCTGTGAGTCTAAGAACAATGGGGTGGAGATGAGCCGTGGGCGGAGTTCAGGAGATTGACTGCCGAAGGGAAAAAAGAGTTCCTGTGCCTCGTGGTCCTGGTGGGGATGGCCCGGAATCTACGCCCTGAACGCAGGCGACTGAAGTAGCAGTGGCCAGGATGAGAGGGGTCCATGGCTATCTTTAGCGCCCTCTTGTGTAGTCTCGAGGTGTAGAGAAGATCAAGCGGAGGGAGAGGTTTCCCGATGATTTTCTCCGCTGATCTAATGACCCTCTGGAGTTTTTGTCTGTCCCTGGCGGAGGAACCAGCGTGCCAGACCAGGATGGAAGAGCAGAGAATAGATTCTGTGCTGGCAGAGTAGAATCTTGTGAGGACATGATGGGGCATGCCAAACTTTTTCAGCTGACGGAGAAAGAAGAGTCTTTTCTGGGCCTTTGCCACGGTGGAGCTGGTGTTAGCCTTCCACCTCAGGTCGTTTGATATGGTGGTACCCAGGAGGCGGACGCAGGGAACAATCGCCTCTTCAGTTCCGTCAATGTGGATTGGTGATGGAGAAGGGGCATGCTTCCTGAAGTCGATAATCATCTCCACAGTTTTAGCTGTGTTAAGGACCAACCTGTTCTCCCTGCACCAGTGGCAGATACTGTCTACCTGCTGACGATAGGCACTCTCGTCTTCTTTGGTGATAAGGCCAACGATAGTGGTGTCATCTGCAAATTTGATGACCTTGACAGAGTCCGCTGTAGATCTGCAGTTGTTGGTGTAGAGGGAGAACAGCATTGGAGACAGGACGCAGCCTTGTGGAGCCCCCATGTTCGTGGTCCGTGGTTGGGAGGAAATGTCACCCAGCTTGACAGATTGTGACCCGTGGGATAGGAAGTCCGTGATCCAAAGGCGTAGGCTGGAATGGACACCGAGTGTAGCTAGACCCTCCTGAAGTCTGCGTGGACAGATGGTGTTAAATGCCGAACTGAAGTCCAGGAGGAGGACTCTGGCATACGAGTCTGGCCTGTCCAGGTGGTTGCTGATGAGCTCCAGGCAGATATTGATTGCGTCATCGGTGGACCTGTTTTCCCTGTACGCAAATTGGTATGGGTCTAGGAGGGGCGTGGTGGAGGACTTCAGAAAGGACAGGACAACCCTTTCGAGTGTCTTCATGATAACGGAAGTTAGTGCCACAGGCCTGAAGTTATTGAGGTCAGTGACGCCCTGCTTTTTGGGGACTGGAATGATGGTGGACCTCTTAAAGCAGGCAGGAACCTTGCCCATTTGAAGTGACTTGTTGAAAATAGTGGTGAGAATAGGTGCAAGTTGCCTAGAACAGGACTTCAGGCAGGCAGGGGACACTCCGTCCGGGCCAGAGGCTTTCCTGGAGTTCATAGTTGACAGGTGATGTATGACGTCGGATTCGTTCACAGCCACGGGGGGTGGGCTTAGACTCAAGGTGAGGTCCGCATGTGCCAGAGGGGAAGTGGGTGGTGACAGATCCCCCGCCGGCAAGTCCTGGCACTCGAACCTGCAGTAGAATTTACTGAGTTCTTCAGCAAGTTCGATGCTGGGTGGAGCGTGACGGGGGGGAGGCTTGTAATTGGTGGCAGCTTTAAGGCCTTTCCATACGGCTCGTGAGTCTTTTGAGCAGAGGTTTTGTTCCATCCTCTCAGCGAACTCCCGTTTGGTAACCCTCAATTCACGATTGAGGTCGTTCCTCACCCTCCTATATTCCTCAAGGTTGCCTGATTTGTGCGCAGCTTCCTTGCGCTTCCGAAGTTGCCGTAGCTTGTTGGAGAACCACGGCTTGTTGTTCGGAAAGACCTTGTAGGTTTTGGTTGGTACACAGGAGTCCTCACAAAAGCTGATGTACGATGTAACGTTCTCCACCCACTCATCCAGGTTGGGTGCCTCCAGAGCCTGCCAGTCCGTACAGTCAAAGCAGGCTTGGAGTTGGAGCTTGGCCTTACTAGACCAGACCTTGGAGGACCTGAGGGCCGGTTTTGCTGACTCCAGACGCCTCTTGTAGGTAGGGATGAGATGAATGAGGCAGTGGTCAGAGGAGCCCAGCGCAGCCCCTGAAACCGCTTTGAATGCATCTTTCAGTACGGTGTAGCAGTGGTCGAGTGTGGCCGAGTCTCGAGTGGGGCAGGCAACATGCTGCTGATAGCGCGGAAGCTCGTGGCGGAGGTTGGCTCTATTGAAGTCGCCCACAACTATGAACAGAGAGTCCGGGAGGGACGTCTCCCACTGGGAAATGGAGTCGCTCAGGTCGAGCAGGGCAGAGTTGACATTGGCATCCGGTGGGATGTACACTCCAACCAGGACGAAGGAGGAGAACTCCCTTGGTGAGTATACTGGCCTGCAGTTAACAAGAAGGAGCTCAAGGTCTGGGGAGCATTTCCTGGCTAGTACTGAGATGTTGGGACACCATGCGGAGCTGATATAGAAACAGATGCCGCCGCCTCTCTTTTTCCCGGACAAAGCGGTGTCTCGGTCAGCTCGTATGAGGCTGAAGCCAGGGAGTTGTAGGGCCTCATCAGGGATATCCTTGTGGAGCCAAGTCTCTGTGAAGCAAAATATCGGGGTGTTAGCGCTGTACTCCTTCCTGTCGCAGAGGAGGAGCAGTTCGTCCAGCTTGTTGGGCAGGGAGCGTACGTTTCCTAGGAGGATTGAGGGGATGGGTGACCTTAGGCCTTTCCTCCTTAGCCTCACCAGTGCACCTGAGCGACAGCCCCTACGCCGCTGTTCCCCATGGGACCTTGGGGCAGAGGCAGAGATTAGTAGTTGGGCATGGCTCCAGACCGAATCGTGAACTCGCGTGCCCTCAGGGAATGAGGAACCATATGCTTCCCACTGGAGGAGCTGTGCTCTGGAGAGGGTGATGCGACTGGTCTGTGGAGTGGGGGGAGCAGATCCCAGGCGGTTGACGTTGGGTCGTCGGGTGCTGGTGGAGGTGGAGAGCCATCGGCTGCTGGCGGGTGGCATAGCCAAGTGGATGGGTAAGGTCAGAAAGATCGGCCCAGACGATATGCCCCAATGCAGATAGCAGATCCCGCAGCCATGCAGGTTAACAGCCTATACGCCCCGGTGCAGTAAATAACAGTCCGTATGCCGCAGTGCAGAAATATAGTTGGATAACAGTCCATAAAGCCACAGTGCAGTTACATAGTAAAACAACAGTCCATATGCCACAGTGCAGTAAAATAACAGTCCATGTGCCCCAATGCCGTTGGTTAACAGACTATATGCCACAGTGCCGAAAATACAGTTAAATAACAGTCCATAATGCCACAGTGCAGTTACATAGTAAAATAACAGATCATATGCCACGGTGCAGTAATATAAAATAACAGTCCATGTGCCCCAATGCCGTTGGAAAATCGACTATATGCCACAGTGCCGAAATACAGTTAAATAACAGACCATAATGCCCCAGCGCAGTTTCGTAGTTAAATAACAGTTCATGTGCCACGATGCGGTAAAGAACAGTCCATAGTCCACCGTGCTGTTGGATAACAGACCATATGCCCCAAGTGCAGTTAAATCGCAATCCATGTACCACAGAGCAGTTGGATGGTCCCAAACAGTCGATATGCTCAATACTAAGCGCATATCTCGCAGTCAGTATGCTTGATGTCCCAGTGTAGGCAGAAAAAGTACGGTACAGGACATGTAGGGAGCCTGCTCACCCCAATTGTAGCTGGCAATGCAGGGCTGGCTGGCTGGGCCTGTTCAGCGGATACAGGGGACAGGGAGCAGGTGTAAAGGAAACAGGCTTACCCTTTTAGTGAGCAGGCGATGGAGGAGCCTGGAGGAGGGAAGAGGGGTGTTGCGGTTGCCGGGCGGTACGTGACCCGCAGTATGCCTGCGGGGAGGCCGGCCGTGACCCTTCCAGATGTTGGGGAACAGCAGCAGTGAGGTCCACGTGGATGGCCAAGGTGCCGATGCCCAGTCCGCTGTGCTGCGGTGAGGTCTGCTTGTATGTGGGTGGTCGAGGAGCAGAGCTGGTACCAGGGCTTCCCCACCCGATGCAGGGCCCAGCCAAAGAGGAAGCAATCCACGTGGTGGCACGTGGGAGCAGGCCTGCAGTGATGGCGGGCTGGAGCGGTGGCTCGCTGCAGTAGACGGGAGGGAAGCAGCGGCGCACAGCCGGAGGCGGAAGAGCAACGCGGCTTGCTTCTGCACCTGGCTGGAGACCAGCGTGAGGGGCCGCGGCTCTCTGTCGGCGGCGGATGGGATCAGCTCTCTGGCGGCGGATGGGTAGAGTCTGGGAGACCCCGCGGTAGGGGGACCTGAGGACACAGCCGTGATCTTCCGGTGGCGCCGGGATGAGGGCACTCTGCGGTCCAATGGCCCAGTGCGTACCGATGGCCCAGTGCGAGCAACCTTGGAGCAGCGGGATCGAGCAGCTGGATGGAGGCAGAGGAACAGTACCAGACCGTCTGCGTACCCGAGGGTGAGCAGGATCAGGAGGCCAGGAGGTATGCTACCTAAATGCTACCCTGCACTAACCTAGCCGACTGCAGGACTAGAAACTACTGACGAGAGCCAACTGGACACTAAAGCAAACTAAACAGACTAAAAAAGAGAGAAAAAGAGACAGCTAACAGACTAAAAATACTAAAAAAAGAGGAAAACTACCGGAGCTATGTGCCGAGGCAGCCTTCCTCGGCGCCATCTTGATACTGCACAAATAGCCCAAATAAACAGGTTTTTGTGACCCTAGGCTATGACCTCTTTGGCCTAGGGGCCCGAAACTCACCAGTCATGTTCCCCCTAAGGGTCCCTACAATGCTAGAAAATTTGGTACTGCTGAGCCATTGCCCTTTGAAAAGATGTGAGATTTTGGAAAGTGAAATAGGGAGGCAATGAAAGTCTATGGGGGATTTAACCAATTTTGGACCCCTGTAACTCTGGTTTGCAGAGATGTAGGGACCCCATCTTTGGAATCCAAGTCTAACAATATGTCTTCTACCTGCATGAGACATTTCGTGAAATTCAGACGTTGCTAACGGCCATAGCTGAGATTTATGTACGTCACCATCACTACCATTGAAATAGCCCAAATAAACAGGTTTTTGTGACCCTAGGCTATGACCTCTTCGGCCTAGGGGCCCGAAACTCACCAGTCATGTTCCCCCTAAGGGTCCCTACAATGCTAGAAAATTTGGTACTGCTGAGCCATTGCCCTTTGAAAAGATGTGAGATTTTGGAAAGTGAAATAGGGAGGCAATGAAAGTCTATGGGGGATTTTACCAAATTTGGACCCCTGTAACTCTGGTTTGCAGAGATGTAGGGACCCCATCTTTGGAATCCAAGTCTAACAATATGTCTTCTACCTGCATGAGACATTTCGTGAAATTCAGACGTTGCTAACGGCCATGGCTGAGATTTATGTACGTCACCATCACTACCATTGAAATAGCCCAAATAAAAAGGTTTTTGTGACCCTAGGCTATGACCTCTTTGGCCTAGGGGCCCGAAACTCACCAGTCATGTTCCCCCTAAGGGTCCCTACAATGCTAGAAAATTTGGTACTGCTGAGCCATTGCCCTTTGAAAAGATGTGAGATTTTGGAAAGTGAAATAGGGTGGCAATGAAAGTCTATGGGGGATTTTACCAATTTTGGACCCCTGTAACTCTGGTTTGCAGAGATGTAGGGACCCCATCTTTGGAATCCAAGTCTAACAATATGTCTTCTACCTGCATGAGACATTTCGTGAAATTCAGACGTTGCTAACGGCCATAGCTGAGATTTATGTACGTCACCATCACTACCATTGAAATAGCCCAAATAAACAGGTTTTTGTGACCCTAGGCTATGACCTCTTTGGCCTAGGGGCACGAAACTCACCAGTCATGTTCCCCCTAAGGGTCCCTACAATGCTAGAAAATTTGGTACTGCTGAGCCATTGCCCTTTGAAAAAATGTGAGATTTTGGAAAGTGAAATAGGGAGGCAATGAAAGCCTATGGGGGATTTTACCAATTTTGGACCCCTGTAACTCTGGTTTGCAGAGATGTAGGGACCCCATCTTTGGAATCCAAGTCTAACAATATGTCTTCTACCTGCATGAGACATTTCGTGAAATTCAGACGTTGCTAACGGCCATGGCTGAGATTTATGTACGTCACCATCACTACCATTGAAATAACCCAAATAAACAGGTTTTTGTGACCCTAGGCTATGACCTCTTCGGCCTAGGGGCCCGAAACTCACCAGTCATGTTCCCCCTAAGGGTCCCTACAATGCTAGAAAATTTGCCACTGCTGATCAATTGCCCTTTGAAAAGATGTGAGATTTTGGAACTGTAAATAGGAGGCCCAATGAAAGCCTATGGGGGATTTTACCAATTTTGGACCCCTGTAACTCTGGTTTGCAGAGATGTTGGGACCCCATCTTTGGAATCCAAGTCTAACAATATGTCTTCTACCTGCATGAGACATTTCGTGAAATTCAGACGTTGCTAACGGCCATAGCTGAGATTTATGTATGTCACCATCACTACCATTGAAATAGCCCAAATAAACAGGTTTTTGTGACTCTAGGCTTTGACCTCTTTGGCCTAGGGGCCCGAAACTCACCAGTCATGTTCCCCCTAAGGGTCCCTACAATGCTAGAAAATTTGGTACTGCTGAGCCATTGCCCTTTGAAAAGATGTGAGATTTTGGAAAGTGAAATAGGGAGGCAATGAAAGTCTATGGGGGATTTTACCAATTTTGGACCCCTGTAACTCTGGTTTGCAGAGATGTAGGGACCCCATCTTTGGAATCCAAGTCTAACAATATGTCTTCTACCTGCATGAGACATTTCGTGAAATTCAAATGTTGCTAACGGCCATGGCTGAGATTTATGTACGTCACCATCACTACCATTGAAATAGCCCAAATAAACAGGTTTTTGTGACCCTAGGCTATGACCTCTTTGGCCTAGGGGCACGAAACTCACCAGTCATGTTCCCCCTAAGGGTCCCTACAATGCTAGAAAATGTGGTACTGCTGAGCCATTGCCCTTTGAAAAGATGTGAGATTTTGGAAAGTGAAATAGGGAGGCAATGAAAGTCTATGGGGGATTTTACCAATTTTGGACCACTGTAACTCTGGTTTGCAGAGATGTAGGGACCCCATCTTTGGAATCCAAGTCTAACAATATGTCTTCTACCTGCATGAGACATTTCGTGAAATTCAGACGTTGCTAACGGCCATGGCTGAGATTTATGTACGTCACCATCACTACCATTGAAATAACCCAAATAAACAGGTTTTTGTGACCCTAGGCTATGACCTCTTCGGCCTAGGGGCCCGAAACTCACCAGTCATGTTCCCCCTAAGGGTCCCTACAATGCTAGAAAATTTGCCACTGCTGATCAATTGCCCTTTGAAAAGATGTGAGATTTTGGAACTGTAAATAGGAGGCCCAATGAAAGTCTATGGGGGATTTTACCAATTTTGGAACCCTGTAACTCTGGTTTGCAGAGATGTAGGGACCCCATCTTTGGAATCCAAGTCTAACAATATGTCTTCTACCTGCATGAGACATTTCGTGAAATTCAGACGTTGCTAACGGCCATGGCTGAGATTTATGTACGTCACCATCACTACCATTGAAATAGCCCAAATAAACAGGTTTTTGTGACCCTAGGCTATGACCTCTTCGGCCTAGGACTGCATTGAACGTGACCCACGCATTGTGCGCATTCTGGACAACACCAATTACTGGGTTTATACCCTTCTGGATCCACGGTACAAACACAATGTTCCAAAACTGCTTGAAGAAAGAGTCCGACAGGTCAAAATGGAAGAATACCAGCAGGCCCTTGTGGAGACTTTAAAGAGGAGATTGACATCCTCCCCCTCCTCTAGCCAGTTGTTCGCCGACAGACTGACTTCCGCAAACCCAGGATGACCAGGAGGGCAGCAAACAACACAAGCCGCAGCTAGTGCCCAAAAGGGAATGGTATCGGCAGTGTCCTTGGAGTGGGAAAATTTTCTGACACCCATGCAGCAGCACACAGAACAGCAAGCGTGCAGATCCACCTCCAACACCGATCGCCTGGAGAAGATGGTCAAGGACTACGTCAGATGGCATAGCTGTGTTGAACAATCCATCTGCACCCTTCAACTATTGGGTATCGAAGCTAGACACCTGGCACAAACTGGCAATGTACGCAATAGAGGTGCTGGCTTGCCCGGCAGCCAGCGTTATGTCAGAATGCTGTTTCAGTGCTGCCGGAGGCATTGTCACAGATCGGCGTATCCGCCTCTCCACAGAAAATGCAGACCGTCTGACTCAAATTAAAATGAATCAATCCTGGATTGGAAACGACTACGCAACACTCCCGGACCCCAACCAAGTAACATGAACAATGAACATCTGTGATGGGTTAGTGTTTCCGGTCCCTGTTTATTGAACCTCTCATCTGTATTACATTTATGACTGCATGGCGACAAAACGCAAATTGCTATCCGCACGCTTCTTGTCCTCATGCAAGGCCTGGGTTGTTGTGTCTCAAAGCGTGGCCTTCTCCTCCTGCGCCACCCTCCTCCTGTTCCATCACGTGTGCTGCTGCTGGGTTAGCGTTACCGGTCCCTTTTCCTGGAACCTCTTATATGTATTACATTTATGACTGCATGCCGACAAAAAGCATGTTACCTGTGCAAAGAAAACAGACATTTCCCGCATT